>NC_064853.1:4233406-4480906 GCF_024139225.1 Suncus etruscus
AATCTAAAAATCTGATAAATCCTGGGCTGGAGCACTGTGGGGTGGGAGCTGGCCTTGAACGCAGCCACTGTGGGTTCAATCTCTGGCATCCCATATAGTAAGTCCCCTGAGCCCACCAAGAGTGATTCCTGAGTGCAGAGCCAGGATTTACTCCTGAACATCACCAGGTATGGCCCCAAAACAAAACAAACATCTGATATATCCATCAGGTTTGAATCAATTTTTATTTATGTATTTGGTTTGTGGGCCACACCTGGTGACGTTCAAGGGTTACTTCTGTCAGGCTTGGGGGACCATATGAGATACTGAAGGTTGAATCAGGGTCAGCCTTGAGTCATGTAAATGACCTTCCCAAAGTGCTATCATTTCCGGCCCCTGAATCAGTTTTGAAAACAGCTACACAACTACAGCTGGGGTCAAACTCAAGTCCGGTTAGCTCTTTGACAGACATCGGTACTTTTTTTATTTTGTTGTTGGACCACACCTGGGGATACTCAAGAGATCATTCTTAGGCAAGGCCTTGGAAGGTATTCATATGGGATGTTAGGGACTGAAGCTGGCTTGAGTGCAAGGCAAGAGACCTACCTGCAGTAAGCACTATCTCTCCAGCCACCAGACAAGTCTTACTTTAAAATAAAAATGGAAGCCACATTATGTTCCTAAGGGGAAGAAGTGGGAGGAGTGTACTAAGAAATTCAAAGATGGGGCCAAGCTACAGTAGATAAGAAACTTGCCTTGCTTGTGGCAAGTCCTGGTTCAATTCCTTGCTGGAAAGCCAGGAACGAGCCCTCTAACAACACAACTGCAGGGAGGTTCAAACCCACATTTGCTTACTTCAGAGTCACCTGAAGATGAAACCATGTCTGAGAGCGAAAACATTCAAAACTTGAGCAGGAGAGTGCTTTGATGCTTGGGCTTCACAGCTCAAGGCTGATTCCTGGCCAGGGTTCTATGCTGGTGATGAGCCCCACGCCACTGTGTGACAGGCCAGCACCTCAGGGCCAAACTCTCTCTGGCCCCCAAATAGTACAAAGAAAAAGAATGAACTGGAAATATATAGGCTTAGATTCCTGCTCCTACTAGTTTGCTCTTCTGTAGGTGTAGGTGCCACATTCGGCTTACCAAGGCGCTTAGTAAAATACAGGTCTAGTCCAATAGCACAGGAGCTGGTCACATCTGCCCTAGCCCTAGAGTCTGCAATAGCATGACAGACTTTCTCTGGACAAGAGAGTCCAATAGCACTAGACAGTCGGCAGGCAGGCCCAAGGACCACACAGGAGCAGGTCACGCATGGAGCCGTTTCTGTTGGAACTGGCAGCTCCGGCAGGCATTGGTATGTAGCCCAACAGTAACAGACTCTCCAGGAAGTCCGCACTTTGTTATGCAACATTAGATTAAGCATTAATGAGGCTAGAAAAAGTTTATCAAAGGTTATAATCTGAAGTTAAACAAAACTTCATGCTGAAAGCTCATGCAGAACGCGCCTTATTTTTAACCTCTTGGTTACTCATTCTCCAAGACCTAAAAAACGACTATTCTTTGTTTGTTTGATATGGGGCCACACCCAGCTGTACCCCCGGCTTCTTCCCGGCTCTGTGTTTGGGAACCACTTCTGGCAGGCCTTGGGGGACCATATGAGATGCCAAGAATCGAACCTATGACTATGTGCAAGGCAAGTACCTTCCACACTGTATTATTTCTCATGCCCAGCAGAAATGTTGTCATTTGATGGAAGAATATGATCTATGCAAAATATGTATCACCAATGGTAATTGTCAGAGTGGCCCCTTCTCTGCCTTTGCTGCAATCCTCCCCAATGGTGGAGGGAGTGCCTACCCCGAGTCTTCCTGCAGGTGGAAGACAGGAGGAAAGCTGGGAACACTGGTGGTGGGAAATGTGCACTGGTGAAGATAGGTATTGGACATGGTAGGACTTAAACTCAATCACAACGACTGTTAAAAAAAAAAAAAAAAAAAGAATATGCCTGAAGAACGAACGATTATTCAGTGGTTATAAACATGCTTAGTACAATCACAGAAATGTGGTTAGAAAAGCAGGGAAGGGGCCGGGCGGTGGCGCTGGAGGTAAGGTGCCTGCCTTGCCTGCGCTAGCTTAGGACGGACCGCGGTTCGATCCCCCGGCGTCCCATATGGTCCCCCAAGAAGCCAGGAGCAACTTCTGAGCGCATAGTCAGGAGTAACCCCTGAGCGTCACAGGGTGTGGCCCAAAAACCAATTAAAAAAAAAAAAGAAAAAGAAAAGCAGGGAAGGTTTGCCTTGTCTGCCAGGAATGATTCCAGAGTGCAAGAGCCAGGAGTAAACCCCTGACCACAGTGGGGGAGTGGCCCCATAACAAAAACAAATAACAGTAACAATACCAACAGCAAAACAAGTGGAAAAGAAATGTTGCATGCCTGAAGAGCAATCATGAATAATTTTGTAATTAGTGATTTAACACTTTAATTAAAAAATAATAAAGGAAAAAGGGCCGGAGCTGTGGCACAGGTGCTAGGGTGTTTTGCCTTGCATGTGCTAACCTAGGACGGACTGCATTTTGGTCCCCTGACGTCTCCCAGATGGTCCCCCAAGCCAGGGGCGATTTCTGAGTGCATGGCCATGAGTAACCCCTGAGCGTCATCAGGTATAGCCCAAAAACCAAACCCCTCCCCCCAAGAAAGAAATGTGGTGAGAAAAGATGGTTGAGTCTCGTGTTATTTATCAAATAAACTTTAAAGTCCTAATTTGTTGTTGTTGTTGTTATTGTGTTGGTTTTGGGGGTCACACCCGGCAGTGCTCAGGGGTTACTCCTGGCTCTATGCTCAGAAATTGCTCCTGGCAGGCTCAGGGGACCATATGGGATGCATGCATGCGTTCTTCTGCATGCAAGGCAAACACTCTACCTCAATGCTATCTCTCTGGCCCCTAAATTCCTAATATTTTTTATCCTACATTGAAAGTTAAAACACAAACTATCAGGGTCAGAGCGATAGCATAATGATAAGATATTTGCCTTGCACGTGGCCAACACAGGACGGACACTGGTTCGAATCCCAGCATTCCATAAGGTTCCCCCCCCCACGCCCCCTTACCAGCCCAGGAGCGACTTCTGAGCGCAGAGTCAGGAGTGACTCCTTAGTGCCGATTTGTGTGACACAAAAACAAAAAACAATAAAACCCACAAAATGTCTCCAACTCCAACAACCCAGCCCCCCCCCCCCCAATTAAAGATGACATTTTTTCCATTCTTCTTTTTTTGTTTTTGGGGCCATATCTGGTGGTTCTCAGGGATTATTCTTGGCAGGTTCCAGGGATCAGAAGATTGCTGAGGATTGAACCTGGGGGGTTGGATGAGTGTAAAGCCAGTGTGCCCCTGTACTACCACTTCAGTCTCCCCAAAAGACATATATTCAACAGTCTGAAATCAAGAGGTGCTTATGTGGTGCCTGAACACATGTGTAGCCCTGTCCACATGAGATGGCCACACCCAACACTGGCTGGCTGTAGGCCAGACACTCTCCAACATGGACTGACACCCTTCTTCTCTCCTCACCTTACATCAACTCCTTCCTCAGATTTTTTACCTTTTTTGGGGGGGAGGGGTTAAACTTGGCGGCATTCAGGAGTTACTCCTGGATCTGCGCTCAGAAATCACCCCTGACAGGCTCAGAGGACCCTATGGAATACCAGGATTCGAACCACCATTGGTCCTGGGTTGGCTGTGCTACCACTGTGCTATCTCCCCAGGCCCCGCTCTTTCCTCATATTTTTCTAACTAAAACCTCTTTTTCTTTGATAAAGGAAAGTAAGCAACCCAGACCGAAGTTGCACTTGGGTCCCCCTGTTATAGTCTCCTGCTGGGGGCCTCCCATGAGCCTTTTTCTCTGCTCTGCTCCTACTTCAGAACATTCTTGTAACTTCACTTAGATACTTTCAGTTCTATTCTGGGAAAGTCTTCGAGACTCCACAAAAACACTCCAGACAAAACAGGAGACCCCCCCACCCCAAATATGACTAGGAACCCTAAAACTGCATCAAGGCCTAACTGATACAACCTGGAATCCTATAGGCTATGGTGGGGGGGTGGAAGGGGGTCAGGGGACTGTGGCAACGGCTCCCACTGGCCCATCTCTGGCCTGTGCTCATGATTTTTTCCTCTCCTCTTCTAACTACAAGTCAAAAACCTTGCCTTTCCCCAGTGCTCAGCTAAAATCACACCGTCTCATAAGCCCTGATAACCCCCACCTGTTCCACACACCATGGGTCTAAACTCAGGAATCACTCCTAGTGGGCTTGGGGGACCGTTAATGGGGTGACAGGGATCAAATTCGAAGTGGACTTGTGCGAGGCTAATGCTCAATAAGCCTCGCTGTTGCCCTAGCCCCAACCAGGCAGGTCTGAAGACAGATCATACTACATGTCAAGTCTTTGGTTCAAACAACACAGAAATGTTCTCAATGAAGATGCATGCCACTGACACCTCAGTGATCACCTGGAAATTTTGTGGATTTTTTTGGGGGGGAAGGGAGAGCATACACCCCACTGTTCTCAGGGCTTACTCCTGCCTTTGTGCTGAGGAATCCTGCCTGTTGGTGCTTCAGGAACCATGTGCTGTTCTGGGGATCAAACCAGTCAGCTGCTTGAAAGGCAAGTGCCTGCCATCACCGCTCTTCAGTCATCCTGTGATTTCTTTTTTTAGGGTTTCTGGGCCGCATACATACACCAGAATTCTGGCTCTGTGCTTAGGAAGGGGGGCTTTGGGGCCACACCTGGCTCTGTGCTCAGGAATCACTCTTGGCAGCCTCAGAGGACCATGTGGGATGCTGGAGATTGAGCCCAGGTAACCCTGGGCAAGGCAAGCACCCTACCCGCTGTGCTATTGCTCTGGATCCGCTGCCCAGGTTTTCATCTGGAGCAGGGATCCTCAAACTTTTTAAACAGGGGGCCAGTTCACTGTCCCTCAGGCCATTGGAGGGTCTGACTATAGTAAAAACAAAACTTATGAACGAATTCTTATGCACACTGCATATGTCTCATTTTGCAATGAAGAAACAAAACAGATACAAATACAATATGTGGGGGCCGGGCAGTGGCGCTAGAGGTAAGGTGCCTGCCTTACCTGAGCTAGCCTTGGACGAACCGCCCTTGAATGGACCGCGGTTCGATCCCCCGGCATCCCATATGGTCCCCCAAGCCAGGAGCGACTTCTGAGCACGTAGCCAGGAGTAACCCCTGAGCGTCACCGGGTGTGGCCCAAAAACCAAAAACCAAACCAAACCAAAACAAACAAACAAACAAAAAAAAATACAATATGTGGCCTGCAGGCCATAGTTTGAGGACGACTGATCCTGGAGGAACATCATGGGATACTAGGGGCTGAACCTGGACTGGCCACATGCAGCCCAGTGCCTCACCCTCTGAACTGTGTCTGACCCAATCACTTTATGATTTTGAAGAAACAGCAGCAATGTGCAGAGCAATCAAATGAAGACTTCTTTGGGGGACACACATGACTCGTCTTGCTTCTGGTATGGGTTCCTGCCTTGTGGTTAAGATCCGACTCTTCTCAGTCTCCAGGCACCACTTCAACATTAAGGATCAGGTAATTTATCAACCCAACACACAGCACAGTCTAAGAGCAGCTCCACCACCCCCCACCCATCAGAGCCTCAACTAGGAGCCAGCTTTTGCTTTTGGAGGAGGGAGAGCGGCAGCCATGCCTACCCAGGATATTCTGGAGCTCCTGGCTCAGTGCTCAGGCATGATTCCTTGAGATGCCCAGGAAACCAGAGGGGGGTTACAGGGATCAAACCAGGATCAGTTACACTGCCGGGCATGCACCTTCAACTCTGTACTGTCTGCCCTCCCACCCCCTGCAATTTGTACAGACAGACCAATACCCAAGATGCAGTTGTGGTTCAGGCCAAACTGACAGAGAAGAGATATAGCAGTCTCTGGTGTGAGGCGCCGGGCAAAGATTCCTCACCAGGCTATACTCATGCCTCTGATAAAGTAAACTCAAGAGGCCAGAATGAAATCAACAGTGAGGGGGCGCCTGCCCTGCACTCAGCTAGCTGACCTGGGTTCAATCCCAGCAACCCCTAGGGTCCCCCAGCACCACCTTTGAGCACAAGCCAAGAGGAAGCCCTGAGCACTATTGGATGTGGCCTCCAATACAAACAGACAAAAAAACCTCAATCACACAAAAAGGTTTAACTTAAAAGAAAATAGTTAACTTCTTTTACACCGATTTAATGTAGGGTTTTTTTTTTGTTTTTGTTTTTTTGGAGTGGGGGAGCTGTTTTGGAACATACCCGGCACTGCTCAGGGGTTACTCCTGGCTCTGTGCTCAGAAATCGCTCCTGACAGGCTTGGCGAACCATATGGGATGTTGGGAATTGAACTTGGGTAACAGAACCAGGTCCGCCCTGGGTCAGCTGTGTGCAAAGCAAATGCCCTATCACTGTGCTATCACTCCAATTTAATATAGTTTTTAATGAAAGTATTTGTGATAGTACTTAGTTATGTGAGACCAGAAGCAGGTCTTGAAGAACAATGGCTTTTAAGTGTTTTGATAACTCTTTATAAATACTATGCATTTCATTTAAATTCTCAGAACAATTTTAAGGGGTAGGAAGTATATTTTACAGACATAGGGAAAAATCACTCTCCTTTTAATGTCTAAGTTCCCAAAGTTGGAAAGTGTCAGCAGAGGTCAGAGAGAGTGGACTGAGTAAAGTGTGCTTGCCTTGCTAGCAACCCAAGGTTTGATCCTCTGTAGCCCATAAGAGTCCCCAAGCTGCGAAGCCAGAAGGGATCCCAAGCACCACCGAGTAGGAGCCAAAACCAAACAGACAAAAAGGCCCTTCTCCTGCTGGGAAACACCACTTAGTGGAAATCGTTTCCCAGCCTTTGTAAGAAATTGACCTGATTTCCAAAGGATCAGCAGCCCCAAGCAAGCCGTAGTTAGGAAACATGCTTGTTCTCCGGTTACTGCTAAGGCCAAGATAGCACAGGCCGGCCCAACCGGGCACGTTCCTTTGGATGCAGACACCCTTCTCAAATCTGAGGATAGTGAAGAAAGGACTTCATAGTTCTGGTAATGAGAAGAGGATCGAGGGGCGGAACGATGGTGCAGTGATAGGGTGTTTGCCATGCACACGGCTGACCCAGGACGGACCGAGGTTCGATCTCCCGGTGTCCCAGATGGTACCTCAAGCCAGGAACGATTTCTGAGCATATAGCCAGGAGTAACCCCTGAGCATCACTGGGTATGGCCCAAAAGACAAAAATAAATGAGAATCGAGATTAGAAGAGTTTTCTTTTAAAAAAGCCTGGCCATTTGAGAATCTCTACCAAGGAAGTGCTGAACCATGAACACTGGTACCTGCAATTTCTCTCATCTTCTGCAGGAAAATTTAAAAACAACCTTTGTTCTCCCTTCCCTCCAAGTAGTGAATGATTACCTCCACAGTGCTGATAAGGAAAATGAGTGCCTCTCCCAGCTGATTAGAAGGCTTATAGATTCACTCTCCTACCAATCCTCAGCTCTGCAATGGAAAGCAGGATACCAACACACCCTCCATGCCAACAGTCAGGAGCTAGCAGCTGATCAGGGGAAGGGGCCAAGAAAGAGGTACCTGGGGCAGTCAAATATCTGAAGCATCAAGAACTTTGCTGTCATACGGTGTGTCAGAGACATTGTCAACAAGAACAAGAAAAATATCAGAAACAAAGGGCCAGGGCGATAGTACAGGGGGAGGGGGGTGCTGCCATGCATGATGACCCCGGTTCAATCACCCCTACTTTTGGTACCTTGAGGACTGCCAGGTATGGCACCCCAAAACAAAGAAACAGAAACAAGACCCTTAAAGGCTCTTCTGAGGCTAGCAAGATGCAGCTCAAAGGGCTGAGTGCATACTTTGCTTTAGAGAAAATTCCTAATTTACCTAATACCTAGCTCTGAGCATGTGGCTCCCCATTCTGTCCTCCCACTTGGGATCTACCCTACCCCTTAGCTCCCCAGGTATGGCCTGGTAACTGCCACTGGTATACAGTACAGACATAAAAGTAATTCAGGTAAATTTCCAGAGGGAAATAAACTGCTAGATAAAAATGTCTGCATTTCCAAATGCTCAAAAGACTTAAAAGGAAAGTTTAATTTTGCTATTTAAAAAAGAGAAAAGAGGGGGCCGGGTAGGTGGCGCTGGAGGTAAGGTGTCTGCCTTGCAAGCGCTAGCCAAGGAAGGACCGCGGTTCGATCCCCCGGCGTCCCATATGGTCCCCCCAAGCCAGGGGCGATTTCTGAGCACATAGCCAGGAGTAACCCCTGAGCATCAAACGGGTGTGGCCCAAAAACCAAAAAAAAAAAAGAGAAAAGAGGGGCCGGCGAGGTGGCCCTAGAGGTAAGGTATCTGCCTTGCAAGCGCTAGCCAAGGAAAGGACCACGGTTCGATCCCCCGGAGTCCCATATGGTCCCCCGCAAGCCAGGGGCATTTTCTGTGCTCTTAGCCAGGAGTAACCCCTGAGCATCAAATGGGTGTGGCCTAAAAAAAAAAAAGAAAAATAATTGTTGAATAATTTCTTGTATCAAAAATCTTCACCGGTTGGAAACTTAGTAGAGCACAGGAGCAGATAAAATTTGAGTGGGAGGGTTATAATCTGGCCTATGAATCGGGTCAACTCTACTCACAGATATTTGTGTTACCAAAATTCCTATGCATGGGGTTTTGGGTCCCACTAGGAGGTGGTAGCCTGGAAAGAGCCTGCAGCGAACCTGGGACATCTGGCTCTCTGGGCTACCTCAACCCATAGCACCTTCAATTCTCAAAGTACAACTTCAAATAACGGAAATCTTTAAAAACGTAAAGGCTTTAGGGCTGGAGAGAGAGAGAGTACAGTGGGTAGAGCACTTGCCTTGCATGCACCTGACCCCAGCTTTCCACACAGAAACCCCTGAGCGATGCTGAGTATGACCCGATTTAAAAAAAAAAAAAAAAAAAAGAAACTTCAAGGTTTCTAGGATTGAGGTTGTGACAGCACACACAGGGAAGTGTGAGGCCCTAGATTCAATTCCTGGCACCACAAAAAATTGCTTTTCACTGATCCACACTAAATAATTTCCAATCTGGGATGCTGAGAAATAGCACAGCGGTAGGGCATTTGCTTGCAGGACAATGGTTCAAATTCTGGCATCCCATATGGTCCCCCGAGCCTGCTGGTGTGATTTCTGACTGTAGAGCCAGGAGTAACCCCTGAGCACTGGTTGGTATCCAGAAGAGGTGCTAGCTGCTAGGATCAAAGCCAGGTGTGACCCAAAAAAAAAAAAAAAACAAACAAACAAACAAAAAAAACTTTTCCAATCTGTTCTGGAACCAGCCAAATAAATATAGTTATTACATAATATATTTTAATGTCTGTAAAGTCTTTATTCACTGGTTATGGGGCCATACTTAGTAGTGTTCAGGGTTTACTCCTGGCTCTGCACTCAGGAATCATTCCTGTTGGTGCTTGCAAGAGTTTATGGGGTGCTGGGATCTAACCTGGGTTAGACAACATAAGAGGCAAGCACCCTATCTACTGTATTCTTTCTGACCCCTAAGTTCTTTTTTTTGGGGCCACACCCCGTGACGCTCAGGGGTTACTCCTGGCTATGCGCTCAGAAGTCGCTCCTGGCTTGGGCACCAGCCCCCCCTAAGTTCTTTTTAAAACCATCTCTGTATATCTAAATATTAAAATTTTAATCTAATTATGATTGGCTAATTAAAACAAGTCTTAGCTCCCTTCTTAGCCACTAAGAGCTGTTGTTCTGAAGATACCATACAAAAACACAACGCCAACTCCAGAAACTTAATTTTTAATAACATCAATTAAAATTAAAGATAAATCAATAGGGGCCGGTGAAGTGGCGCTAGAGGTAATGTATCTGCCTTGCAAGTGCTAGCCAAAAACAGGACCACGGTTTGATCCCCGGCGTCCCATATGGTCCCCCCAAGCTAGGGGCAATTTCTGAGCACTTAGCCAGGAGTAACCCATGAGCACCAAACGGGTGTGGCCGAAAAACCGAAAAAAAAAAAAGAAAAAAAAAAAGATAAAAAAAGATAAATCATGGGGGCTGGAGAGATAGCATGGAGGTAAAGCGTTTGCCTTTCATGCAAGAGGTCATCGGTTCGAATCCCAGCGTCCCATATGGTCCCCTGTGCCTGCCAGGAGCAATTTCTGAGCATGGAGCCAGGAGTAACCCCTGAGCACTGCCGGGTGTGACCCAAAAACCACAAAAAAAAAAAAAAAAGATAAATCAATAGGGGCTGAGCAATAGAACATTTGCCTTGCACGCAGCCAAACCTGATGAACTTTGGTTGGATTCCTGGCAACCCATATGGTCCCCTGAGCCTGCCAGGGACGATTTCTGAGCACAGAGCAAGGAGTAACCTGAGTGCTGCTGGGTATGATCCAAAAAACCAGAAACAGAGAAACAAAAAACCACAATAAACACTCAAATTAGAAAACTGGGGCTGGAGAGAATCATGGAGGTAGGGCATTTGCCTTGCATGCAGAAGGACAGTGGTTCGAATCCCAGCATTCCATATGGTCCGCCAAGCCTGCCAGGAGCGATTTCTGAGTATAGAGCCAGGAGTAACCCCTGAGCTCTTTTGGTGTCATCCAAAAACCAAACAAACAAAAAAAGCAAAACAAACAAAAATAAAACAAAAAGAAACCCCTCAAATTAGAAAACTAAAATTCAAAGATAATCAAGACAGGGGAAAAAAGATGTTACAGAGGGCAGGGTGCTTGCTTTGCAAAAAGTGGACACTGGTTCAATTCCTGGTACCCCATATGGTTTCCTGGGCCCTGTCAAGAGTGATTCCTATGAGCAGAGCCAGAAGTGAACCTAGTGTGTCCCTACCTCTACACAGCCCCCAAAGGGGGAAGAAGTTCTATAAAGAATTTTTGCCTTTTGGGGGGCCATACCTGGTGGTGCACAGGGGTTCCTCCTGGCTCTGAGCTCAGAAATCAATCCTGGCAGGCTTGGAGGACCAGATGGGATGCTGAGGGTTGAACCTGGTTGACTGTTTGCAAGGCCACAGGATGGACCTCAGTCCGTTCGGTTCGATTGCAGGCGTCCCCAAGACAGGAGTGATTTCTGAGTGCATAGCCAGGAGGAACCCCTGAGCTTTACCAAAAGCCAAAATAAAAAAGGAATTTCCTTCATCAAAGCCTCCTTTCCTCCTCATAGGAAATGTCCTTCCACCACGTGGGAGACGAAATTCACACCCCTTCCCCAAAGCCCTCAGAGTACTTCTGGTGGCTGAGTTCTGCAGCCCAGGAAGATGGTTGCCTCCCTCCTCAGGCAAGGGGTTTCTGCTCCCGGCCCTCCCAGTACCACCTGTAGAGATAGCAGATGAAGGAGACAACTTCTCGCTGGCACCTCTCCTGGGTACCAAGGACTTCAGCAACCCCCAGCCAAGATATTCCAACAATAGTCATCAGATCAGATTCTCAGCATTGTGAAATAGCAAGAGTAATTTGTTTGGATTGCTTTTTGGGCCACACCCAGAGGTGCTCAGGGGTTCCTCCTGGCTCTATGTTTCGAAATCCCTCCTGGCAGGTTCAGGGGACCATATGGGATGCAGTGGATCAAACCCGGGTCCGCAGCATGCAAAGCAAACGCTCTATCCAGTGTACTATTACTCTGGCCCCTCAAAAGTAATTTTTATTTTTTTTTGGTTTTGGGGCCACACCCGTTTGATGCTCGGGGTTACTTACTCCTGACTATGCGCTCAGAAATCGGTCCTGGCTTGGGGGGATCGAACAGCGGGACGTCCTACCCTAGCGCTTGAAAGGCAGACAACTTACTTCTAGCGTCACCTCTCCAACCCCTCAAGAGTAATTTTTAAAGACTTCTTTAAGGCACTGTTTAAGAATCTGTTCAATAGGGGCCGGAGAGATAGCATGGAGGTAAGGCGTTTACCTTTCATGCAGAAGGTCATCAGTTCGAATCCTGGCGTCCCATATGGTCCGCTGTGCCTGCCAGGAGCAATTTCTGAGCACGGAGCCAGAAAAAATCCCTGAGCACTGCTGGTGTGACCCAAAAACCACAAAAAAAAAAAAAAAAAAAAAAAAAAGAATCTGTTCAATAAAAACTGACACACACACACACACACACACACACACACACACACACACACACACACACACACACACACACACACACACACCACACCACACCATCACCAGGCTAGACAGTACAGCAAGGAAGGCCCTTGCCTGGCCACAGCTGACCCAGGTTCGGTCCCAGGCACCACACATGACGCCCAGCACTTTGAGTGGTAAGTCCTGAGTACCTCCAGGTGGATCTCAAATACCAAAACAAAAATCAATCGATAGAAAGTGCAGCAATCCATCGGGTCCAGAAGACAGCAACCTTAACTGAAGCACAACCTTAAAAGTACGAGGACCTACAACACCTCTCCCTTTTATTGTCCGATGGAATGTCAGTGAAGCCGGAATAGAGAACGTTAATTTCCTTCCGGCCACGGTACTGAAAGTCAAGCGTGGCTTAGCCCCCAACCCTCTCAAGTGAACCCACCCGGGGACCCGAGGCCACTTCTGGCGTGATCTGTTCGTTATTGCGCTGAAATCGGAACGAAGATGAAAAGCGAACGAAGGAGTAGAGGGCACAGATTTCTTCCTCTGCGTCCCCACAGCCCCAGCACTGCGGCCGGGAAAGGAAACCATTTCCCTGGAGCGAGCGGAGAGGCGACCGGGGGAGACGCCGGTTCCATAAAAGTCCCAGGTACTCACGGTCTCCTTGTTGGGGAGCAGCTCCTTGCGGATCCTGAAGAAGTTCTTGCCGTACTGCCGGAGCCCCTTCACGAACCGCTTCTGCGGAGAGAGCAGCAACACACGGGACGTGAGAAATCAGCGCCCAGACAGGATGTCAGCAGAGCTCGGCCGGGGGGAGCGAGCGCGAGACTGCGATCGATCGGCGGAGCCGCCTGCACCCGCGCAGGGCAGCCCGGGCCGCGTCCCGCGCCGACAGGCCGACAGGCCGAGAGGCCGGCCGACTGACGCGCAGCGCCCGGAGGCGGAGGCGGAGGCGGAGGCGCCGGGCTCGGGGGTCCGAGGGCAGCACC
Source organism: Suncus etruscus (assembly GCF_024139225.1). Lineage (NCBI taxonomy): Eukaryota > Metazoa > Chordata > Mammalia > Eulipotyphla > Soricidae > Suncus > Suncus etruscus. Next base: position 4,246,539 of record NC_064853.1, read on the forward strand.
CGCGGGGCTCCGGGGTCGGCGGGAAGGAAGCAGGAAGCGGCCCGGGGACGGGCTTCCCGGCGGGGCGCGCGCAGGCTGAGCGCCCGGGTCGGCCCGAGCCAGCCCACCCGGGGCACCGGCCGAGTCGCCGCGGCGCGAGGAGCCGAGCCGAGCCGAGCTGAGCTGTGCGTCCCGTCCTTCCCGGGAAGGGGAAGCCCAAGCTCGCCTGGGGCAGCCGGCAGGACTTTCACTTTGTTCCGGCCCGTGGCCACCCGGTCTCCGGGCCGGGCAGCGAGCCGCCCGCGGCACTTCCTTCCTTCTTTCCTTCCTTCGCTTCCCTTCCCTTCCCTTCCGTCCCTCCCCGGCGCGGAGCCACAGGTACGCGCGGCTCTCGGCCCGGCCTGTCACTCGCTCTCGCTCTCGCTCCGGGCCGGGCCGGCTCCACAAAGCGCAGGGCGGGGGCGGCTCGGCGTGTGACCGCGGCGCGGGGGCCAAGGGCTGGGGCTGGGGCCGGGGCCGGGGCCGCCGGGGGAGGAGGAGGCCGGAGCGGGGCGCGCAGAGCCCGGCGCGGCCCGGGCGGCTGCAAAAGGCGGCCTGGATCGCCGCCCGCCCGCCCGCCGGCCCGCCGGCCTCCGCGGCGCCCGGGGTTCTGCGGCGGGTCCGCGGCCGGCTCGCCCGCCCGGGCCCGGCGTCCGTCTCCTCCTCCGGGGCCGGCGGGCAGGAGGCGCAGAAACTTGCGCCGTGCCGTACCTAGGGCGCGGGCTCGGGGCCGGGCCCTTCCCTCCTTCCGTCCTTCCCTTCTTCCCTTCCCAGGCCGCCGCCTCCGCCGCTCCGCGCCCAGGGAGCCGCCGTCCGTCCGCGGGGGCAGATCAGCTGAGCTCCGGCCGCACGCCCGCCCGCCCCGCGCCCGGCGACGAACCCCCGCGGGCCCTTCCGGCCGCTCCCGGCCTGGCCGCAGCCGCACCTCGCGGGGCGCCGTTTCCCAACTCGATCGCCGCCGCGGAAGCTCCCCGGCCCAGCCAATAAATCACCTGCCCGGCGCGGCGCGGCGCGGCGCGGCGCAGCGCAGCGCGCCCGCCGAGGGGCCCTCCCCCTGCCCGGGTGCGAGGCCAGGCCAGGACAGGCGAGGGGAGGAGAGGCGAGGAGAGGCGAGACCGGCCCGGCCGGCCGACCGACCGACCGACCGGCAGACGCGGCCGGCTCCGGCTCCGGCTCCCCGGGCAGCCAGCGCCTATCCGCCCACGCCGCCGCCGGCCCCGCGTCCCCCCGCCTCGCCCCTCGCCCGGGTCTGACTCCGAGTCTGCGTCTGAGTCATCGCGGCCGGGCAGATCCTGGACGGAAGGTCCGTCGAGTGCCAAGCAGAGAGAGCTCGCCCCGGCACATGAAGCAGCAGCGAGCCCTACCTAGGGGGAAAAGGCGCCCGGAATTCCAGGGCCGGGGCGAGAGGGCAGCGGCTGGGGCGGCGCTTGCCTACCACCGGGCGTCCCGGAGGGGCTCCCCCTTCCCCGGAGCACCGCCTGGAGTGATCCCTGAGTGCCGTGGAGAGGAAGGAGTTCGGAGCATCGCCTGGTGTGGCTCAAAGGCAAAACGAAAAGAAAGTCCTTCTGGGCCAGAGCAATACAATAGTACAGCCCAGAGAGCACTTTCCTTGAACCCAGCGTCCCCTAAGGTCCGCAGGGCACTGCCAGGGGTGCAGAGCCAGGACTAACCTCGGAGCACCGCAGGGTGGGGCCCCCAAGCACCAAGAAAGCAAACGTCCCTTGCTCATCAAAGACATGAGAGGGTGCTCCGGGGTTCTGGGCAGAGCATGTCCAAAGGGAAGCTGGGCAAGGCGCCTGCCCTACCCTCAAGGAGAGGGTCTGGTGATAAAGACCCAACTCCAGCCCCCCAAGAAAAAGCCAAAGATGGGGCTGGAGGAAGCAACTTGCTCTGCAGAGTTAGGGCTTGGAGGAAGCTGACCTGGAGAGCACAGGTCTGCCCAGTGGGCTCCGGCAGGGCTTCAAGGCCAGGAGCGAGCCAGGGCATATTCTGGGAACTGCCCGAGCACAGGCTGTGCAGAAGGGAGAGCCAGCAGATAAGAGGCGGAGGGGATCGGGTTGCAGAGGAGCTGTGGTCTTAGGCCTGGCCAGGAGAGAAGGTTGCAGGAACAACTGACAGCTCCAGCCAATGCAGTGGCCATGCCTGCGGGGCTGAGGCCAGCTCACCAGAGGCCATCCCCATTCAGGCTTATCAGGCCACTCCAGTACCTAAGACTTTAGGCACACTCAACAATATTCAACAAGGGAGGGATGTTTCAGACAAGCAGCAGGGATCTTTATAATGGATGCAGAGTCATTACATAACAAAGGGGAGGAAATGGGCAGCCAGACACCAGGGGAGGTGGGGGAGGAACCCTCGAGTTCAGACCAGCTCACCCACCGGTAAGGATGAAATCCTCCACTGAAAGTTAGGGATTACCTAGGAAGGCCAGGAGCCTTGCATATATTAATTCAAAACCTTCACAACCTGGAATCAAGTACCTTATGATCTCCATTTTGCAGATAAGGAAGCTGAGGTACCGGAGCAGGGGCACCATAACCCAGACACAATGGCAGATTTTAAGCTCAGGCCTGGCAACGGCTGGCGCTACAAGAGACCACCCAAGGCTAGAGCTGTAATTTTCCTGGGGTTGGTGCTCCAGAGCCCTCCCACCAAAGTGCGCATTCTTGGTCAGAGCACCTGCAGCTGTGATCAGCAGTATCACTGAGATTCCAGTAGCCCCCCCCCCTTTTTATTCTGGAGGGAAGGCTACTCCTGGCTCAATGCTGGGGACTGAGGCTTCCTTGTATTGAGTGACTGTGCACAGAGACTCAGCCTGGGCTCCTGCACATCCTGCATGGCCCCCACAAGCAGGACCTTCTGTAGTTACTTCTGTGTGGTGCCGGGTAGCCCTCGGCCCTGTATTCCAGATCCTGCAGGACAGTTCCTGCCAACCTTTCACACCCTGCTCCGGACTCCAGACTCTGGGACAGACAGCTTCCTTACTCCTCCAACCAGTCTACCACCAGTGCACCTCTCATTTATGTCAAGTCTCTTCTACTCCAAAATGAGATACCTCCTCTCGCCAGCTATCTGCACAAATCTTTGGTGCAGATGTGTTACCCAGATTCTGTGAGATTAAGTGGGATCAGATCCCAGTGTGATGGCCACTGCTCCCCCACTCTAAAAAGTCAAGAGTCCCACAGCTACTTCTGAGGCTGATCTATGGCTCATGCCCGGGGAACACTTGTGTGACAGTCTCAAAATATAACTTTTTCCTTTTTTTTTTTTGTTTTTTCGGGCCACACCTGTTTGATGCTCAGGGGTTACTCCTGGCTAAGCGCTCAGAAATTGCCCCTGGCTAGGGGGGACTACATGGGACGCCAGCGGATCGAACTGAGGTCCTTCCTTGGCTAGCGCTTGCAAGGCAGACACCTTACCTCTAGCGCCACCTCGCCGGCCCCATCACTTTTTTCAGAAATCGCAATTTGCCATCTGGTGATGACAACACAATCAATTGAAAAGCACCTCTGCTGCGAGGAGGGAAGTCAAGGCTCCAAGCGGCCTCCACTGTTGATTCTCCACAGAAAGCCACAGGCCTCAAAACTGGCAAGACACCTGCGCCCAGGACGAGCCTTTACCTTTTATGGTTTAGCCTCTAAAACAGAAACACTCAAGGCAGCTAATAAGTAGAACATGGCAATGTGTTAAAATGTTTAACCTACAGACCTGCATCTCGCCAATGTTCCGGGGTTGGAAGCGGAGGTCACTAGAGTCTTACGTTTCCACCCTTAATTCACTGCTCTTAAAAGGAAGACCACAAAGCCTTAGACTTTAAATTAAAAATTAATGCTATTGGCGCTGGGAGATAGTACAGTAGGGAGGATGTTTGCTTTGCATGTGGCTAAGCTGGGTTCAATCCCCTGCACCCCAGATGTTCCCTGCCCAAGCATCTCCAGGAGATCTCGAGTGTGGCGCCAGGAATAACCCCTGAGCTTTGTGGGGTGTGAACCCCAAACCACTATCAACTTAAAATCATATACTGTGAAGTTTCTAAAGCATTTCTTTCTTTTTTTTTTAATTTTTGGGTCACACATGGCAGAGTTCAGGGGTTACTCCTGGCTCTAATGCTCAGAAATTGCTCCTGGCAGGCAGAGGGACCATATGGGATGCCAGGATTCGAACCATCAACCTTCTGCATGTAAGGCAAACACCTTCCCTTCATGCTCTCTCTCCGGCCCCAGCATTTATTTCTGAAGTTCAGTAATATTGTTATCATTACTGAAATTTAAAGCCTAATGAATGGGTTCTCTGTCCATTAGTGTGTCTGTCCCCAAATGTACAAAGGGTGCTAGGATTCCAGAGGAAGAGAAGGAAAGTGGGTGCTTTAAGAGGAAGTCACCCCGGCTCTGCACCGATCCCTGTGCATTTCCACACCACTATCTGGTTTTTCTGTTCATTTGTTTTGTTTTATTGGGGCCACACCAAGTTGTACTCCTGGCTGTTGACTCAGGGATCTTTCCTAATGGTGCTTGGTGGTGGTAGGGCGCCAGAGATCAAATCAGGGTCAGCTCTGTGCAAGGCAAGCATCCTACCTGCTGTTCTATCTCTCCACTTCGATATTTGTTTTCCAAAAATCTGCTCTGTTTTGCATCGCAGGGGATGGGAACCAGGTCCTCAAAATTGAAAATAGGCACGAACCACTATATACATACACCCCCAAACCTAGAGCAGAAGCACAGCCACTAAAACACTCTAGCTAAGGGCCACGAGGACTGAAAACAAGTTTTTTTTATTTCTGAATCTCAACGAGATGACATAAAATGTAAACAGAAATGCATTTGTGTCAGAATTTTTCTTTTGCTTTGTTTTATAATTGTGCTCCAGTTTTTACTTACTGAATGTACTTTGACATAAAAATTATGTGTGTGGGGAAGGGGGAGGCTGGAGAGTAAGTACAGCAGGTAGGATGTTGTCTTGCATATGGCTGACCTGGGTTTAATCCCCAGCACTTCACATGGTCCCAAGTCCTACCACCCAAGAACACAGAGCCAGGTGTAAGCCCTGACTGAGCACTGTCAGATGTAGCCCCCAAATAAAAACACTAAAAAATGGGGGAAAGGAACCTATAGATATAGTTTGATCCTTGGTACCACATTGAGTCTGCTGAGTTATTGGGGAGTGGAGTACGGTCCATAGAGAGAGAATACAGGATAAAGGCACTTGCTCTGCATATAGCTGATGCCAGTTCAATCCCTGGCACCACATAAGGTTCTCTGAACATCTCTAGGGGTGACTCCTGAGCACTGAGCCAGGAATAGTTCCTGAGGACTATTGGGATGTGGCCTATCAAACAAGGGATGACAAAAATTTCAACAAAAATGATGGGCGCACATACGCTCCCTGGCCCATGTGTCACTGCCACACACAAGTGTTGCCTGAGTCCATGATGGCCAATCACAAGTGGCCCGAATCTTCCCTCCTGATATGTGGGCTTCCTGCCTTTCATGCTGGGATGAGCACCGCAGCTCTCAGTCTTTGGAGAAGCCCGCGCAGTCTCTCTGAAATGTATTTCTTTTTCTCTCTTTCCTTCCCCTTCCTCCAAATTTCTAAATAAAACACGTTTTTGAAAGAATAACATTTTTAAAAGAATAAAAATTAGGGGCCGGGGCCGGAGAGATAGCATGGAGGTAAGGCGTTTGCCTTTCATGCAGAAGGTCATCGGTTCAAATCCTGGCGTTCCATATGGTCCCCCGTGCCTGCCAGGAGCAATTTCTGAGCCTGGAGCCAGGAGTAACCCCTGAGCACTGCTGGGTGTGACCCAAAAACCACACACACACACACACACACACACAAAAAATTAGGGGCCAGAGCGGTGGTGCAAGTGGCTAGGTATCTGCCTTGCCCTCACTAGCCTAGGTCGGACCATGGTTCAATCTCCAGGTGTCCCATATGGTCCACCAAGCCAGGAGCAATTTTTGAGCACAAAGTCAGGAGTAACCCCTGAGTGTCATCGGATGTGGCCCAAAAACTAAAAAAAATAAAAAAATAAAAATTATATAAAGTTGGAGAGAGAGATGCTGGTAGGGAGTTTGCCTTGCATGTAACTAACCTGGGCTTGATCCCCAGCACTTCAGTAATCCCTGAGCAAAGACTGGTAGTAAGCCCTGAGCACTGCAGAACAGCCATCCCTCCCCCCCCAAAAAAAGGTACAAAAAATTAAGGCCAGTGAGGTGACGCTAGAGGTAAGGTGTCTACCTTGCCAGCGCTAGCCTAGGATGGACCTCGGTTCGATCCCTTGGCATCCCATATGGTCCCCCCAAGCCAGGAGCGACTTCTGAGCGCATAGCCAAGAGTAACCCCTGAGCGTCACTGGGTGTGGCCCAAACCCCCCCCCCAAAAAAAAGGTACAAAAAATTTTGTAGTAAGAGAAATAGTACAAGGGTTAAGGTACTTGCACACACTGCAATACCGAGCCCACTGGTTATGTTCTATAACACCAAAAATAAAACCAAGAAAAGAGAAAGAAAAGTAACTTTAAGTTTTAATTTGATAGGTGTGTATTTTACATGATTTCCATTGCAGAGTAAGAGGCAACTCAATCACATTACATAATTTCAGCCCAGCTTCTAAACAAATTGCTAGTTTTCCATGACTAGGCCAACACTTGAGTTCACCATCAAGAGTCACCTAATTCCTGGCTTTAACATAGTGAGCTAAGAGCAAACAGTACTTACTGCTAAACTTGGTTTTTACTACAATTTGGTATGTTCTATTTAGAATGACTTCAAGCTATACCATTCTTTCTCTCTCTGCCTCTCCCCCCTCTCCTGCCCAAGTTTTCTTTGTACTCTGATGTTTATATTTTATTTATTTGGAGGGGGGTGTTGGGTCACACCAGCGGCATTCAAGGGTTCTTGGGGAACCCAATGGGATATGGGGATCGAACCCAGGTTGGTCCCGCGTTGGCCACATACAGGCAAAAGCCCTACCTTCTGCTACAGCTCCAGCCCCCTGAATTTTATATTTTAGCTTTTGGACCATCATACCCTGTGGGTGCTCTGGAGACAGTAACAATTGAAACGAGACCTGTCATAGACGTCAAGATAAGTGCCTTACCTCCTTACTCTCTGGCCTTCAATTTTTCTTTTTTTAGAACTAGCCAAAATACTTTTTCTTTTCAGGAAGGGAGGGAGGGAGAAATGGAGAGAAATGGGGGGGGGGGGCAACATTCTGAGACTCGAACTAGATGGCACAGGCAAAATAGGAGCGGGAGTGTGGCCTCAAAGGAGGAACTTCTAGTCTGGTGCAACATTCCCAAACCGACTCATCTCTTGGGCTGAGGTGGCCCTTGCCTGTGCTTGCTGCAGAGCAAAGAAGCAAGGGAGGGAGGCACTCTGCTAGGAGAGAGCGGCTAAAAGATAACTCTGCATTAACCCCTGACCGAGAGCTTTCAAAATTAACTCCCTCTGGTGAATTTTAACTAGTGCATCACAGTCAGAAACACACTAGGACTTCTGAGAAGTGACTTCTACTCAGTCCTCTTCTCTGACTGTTTGGGAAACACTGTAGGTATTAAAATGATTCCCACTGTGAAAATGGCTCCTTCTGGTCTACCCTGTTTTCTGCACAAAATTTTATGTTAATAATTTGCTGGTTCTCCAGGGAATGAACAGCTGGCAGATTTGCAAGTAAGTAAACCACAGCTCCCTTAAGCCAGGTACTGAAGATGTGTCCTAGACATGGGCCTAGGCATATGTGTGTATATGTGTGTGCATATGTGTGCGTGCGTGCAAAAGAACTGAAGTTAAGTCCGAGAAGTAGCAGCTTTTTCAAACATCTGTGCTATGTGGTGTTGACCTGTTTATCAGTAGTTTGTCCAAGATTCACTTCATCCCACATCTAGTCATTTTTCTTCTGGGATCAGGGAGGTAGTACAGTGGGGAAGGCACTTGCCTTGCACGATGCCAACCTAGGTTCATTTCCCAGAACTATACAAGGTGCTCGGGGCCTTTCCAGGAATGAGCCTGGCATGTGGCCAAGCCTCACAGTGGGCCCCAAGCATACAAAAGGCAGGATTTCAAGGAAGGGCTGGTAGTAAGGGGAGCAAAGCCAGAAACACAGAGAAAAGAACAGGAGCCACCAAGTGCCCAGGAAGATGGCACATGTGCCCAGTGGAACACGACACAGCTAGTAAAGAGGCTGAAGTGGGGTCTTCGCAGCCAGCCAGGGCCACACTCCTCAGGAGGTGAAAGGAAGGTGAGTGCCAGTGGCTGGTTTCCTTCATCAGCATGCACAAATAATCTAAGAAATCAAAATAACTCAAACTGAAAAGCATGATGGTGACAGGGGAAAAGGGAAGGGGGGCAAGAATGAATAGAGGGGTCACGCTGATAAGGGAAGGCCCTGAACTTGGGGTGGGGGGAGGCTCAGGTACCCAGAGCAGTGGGAGCTCAGCCTGACAGAGCCTTTCCTAGTTCCGATCCTGACCCCACCCCTGTCTCTGACTGCCTAGACTGCCTAGAACCTCAGGGAAGACCTCAAATGGGCACAGCAGCCCCAAGTCTCATCTGACAGAAAGAAGAGGGGCCGGAGAGATAACATAGAGGCAGGGTGTTTGCCTTGCATGCAGAAGGATGGTGGTTCTAATCCCGGCATCCCCTATGGTCCCCCGAGCCTGCCAGGAGTGATTTTCTGAGCATAGAGCCAGGAGTAACCCCTGAGCACTGTTGGGTGTGACACGAAAGGAAGGAAGGAAGGAAGGAAGGAAGGAAGGAAGGAAGGAAGGAAGGAAGGAAGGAAGGAAGGAAGGAAGGAAAAAGAAAGGAAGGAAAAAGAAAGAAAGAAAGAAAGAAAGAAAGAAAGAAAGAAAGAAAGAAAGAAAGAAAGAAAGAAAGAAAGAAAGAAAGAAAGAAAGAGGCCCGGAGAGATAGCACAGCGGCGTTTGCCTTGCAAGCAGCCGATCCAGGACCAAAGGTGGCTGGTTCGAATCCAGGTGTCCCATATGGTCCCCCGTGCCTGCCAGGAGCAATTTCTGAGCAGACAGCCAGGAGTAACCCCTGAGCACCGCCGGGTGTGGCCCAAAAAACCAAAAAAAAGAAAGAAAGAAAGAAAGAAAGAAAGAAAGAAAGAAAGAAAGAAGGAAGGAAGGAAGGAAGGAAGGAAGGAAGGAAGGAAGGAAGGAAGGAAGGAAGGAAGGAAGGAAGGAAGGAAGGAAGGAAAGAAAGAAGGAAAGAAGGAAAGAAGGAAAGAAAGAGAAAGAAAAAGAGAGAGAAAGAAAAGAAAAAAGAAAGAAAGGAAGGAAGGAAAGAAGGAAAGAAGGAAAGAAAGAAAGAAAGAAAGAAAGAAAGAAAGAAAGAAAGAAAGAAGGAAGGAAAGAACGAAAGAAGAAAAGAAAGAAAGAAGAAAAGGAAAGAAAGAGAAAGAAAAAGAGAGAAGAAAGAAAGAAAGAAAGAAAGAAAGAAAGAAAGAAAGAAAGAAAGAAAGAAAGAAAGAAAGAAAGAAAGAAAGAAAGAAAGAAGAAAGAAAGATAGAGAAAGAAAGAAAGAAAGAAGAAAGAAAGAAAGAGAAAGAAAAAGAGAGAAAGAAGAAAGGAGGAAGGAAGAAAGGAGGAAGGAAGGAAGGAAGGAAGGAAGGAAAGAAGAAAGAAAGAAAGAAAGAAAGAAAGAAAGAAAGAAAGAAAGAAAGAAAGAAAGAAAGAAAGAAAGAAAGAAAGAAAGAAAGAAAGAAAGAAAGGGGCCCGGAGAGATAGCACAGCGGCGTTTGCCTTGCAAGCAGCCGATCCAGGACCAAAGGTGGTTGGTTCGAATCCTGGTGTCCCATGTGGTCCCCCGTGCCTGCCAGGAGCTATTTCTGAGCAGACAGCCAGGAGTAACCCCTGAGCATCGCCAGGTGTGGCCCAAAAACCAAAAAAAAAAAGAAAAGAAAAGAAAAGAAAGAAGGAAGGAAGAAGGAAGGAAGGAAGGAAGGAAGGAAGGAAGGAAGGAAGGAAGGAAGGAAGGAAGGAAAGAAAGAAGAAAGAAAGAAAGAAAGAAAGAAAGAAAGAAAGAAAGAAAGAAAGAAAGAAAGAAAGAAAGAAAGAAAGAAAGAAAGAAGAAAAGAAGGAAAGAAAGAGAAAGAAAAAGAGAGAGAAAGAAGAAAGAAAGAAAGAAAGAAAGAAAGAAAGAAAGAAAGAAAGAAAGAAAGAAAGAAAGAAAGAAAGAAAGAAAGAAAGAAAGAAAGAAAGAATAAAAGAAGGAAAGAAAGAAGGAAAGAAGAAAATAAGGAAAGAATGAAAGAAAGAGAAAGAAAAAGAGAGAAAGAAGAAAGAAAGAAGAAAGAAAGAAAGAAAGAAAGAAAGAAAGAAAGAAAGAAAGAAAGAAAGAAAGAAAGAAAGAAAGAAGGAAAGAAAGAAAGAAAGAGGAGGGAGGGAGGAAGGAAGGGAGGGAGGAAGGAAGGAGGAAGGAAGGAAGGAAGGAAGGAAGGAAGGAAGGAAGGAAGGAAGGAAGGAAGGAAGGAAGGAAGGAAGGAAGGAAGGAAGGGCCGGGAAGGTGGCGCTGGAGATAAGGTGTCTGCCTTGTAAGCGCTACCAAGGAACGGACCACGGTTCGATCCCCAAGCGTCCCATATGGTCCCCCCAAGCCAGGGGCGATTTCTGAGCACATAGCCAGGAGTAACCCCTGAGCGTCAAACGGGTGTGGCCCAAAAACCAAAAAAAAAAAAAAAAAGAAAGAAAGAAAGATTAAGAGACATTGTTTTAAGTTGATGCTATTTTCATTTGAGGAAGTGATTTATTTCATCTAAAATTTTTTCACATGCGCGGTGATAATTTAATAATAAGCTACAATATAAGTGAAGAATGAGGATCAGAAATAGGTAGGGAAGGGGCTGGTGAGGTGGTGCTAGAGGTAAGGTGTCTGCCTTGCAAGCGCTAGCCAAGGAAGGACCTCGGTGTTTGATCCCCCAGCGTCCCATATGGTCCCCTCAAGCCAGAGGCAATTTCTGAGCACTTAGCGGGGAGTAACCCCTGAGCATCAAACAGGTGTGGCCCCCAAACAAACAAACAAACAAACAAACAAACAAAAGAAATAGGGAAAAACCATCAAGATCCAAAAGGAGGGGCTGGAGCAGTGGCGCAGGGTAAGGCATTTGCTTTTCACGCAGCTGACCCAGGATGGACCATGGACTGTGGTTCGATCCCCCAGCGTCCTGGTCCCCTAAGCCAAGAGCAATTTCTAAGCACATAGCTAGGAGTAACCCTGAGAATCACAAGGTGTGGCCTCAAAACAAAACAAAGAAACAAACAAAAAAAAATCCAAAAAAAGGGGCCGGAGAAATAGCATGGAGGTAAGTGGTTCGAATCCCAGTATCCCATATGTCCCCTGAGCCTTCCAGGAGCGATTTCTGAGCATTAAGTCAGGAGTAACCCCTGAGCGCTGCCGGGTGTGACCCAACAACCAAAAACCAGATCCAAAAAGAGTCCCAGTTTGAAAGTTTCTGAAAGGCAGGGAGATGGAATCAGACATGAGCCTCAGATGTACCAACCAACGAAGTCACTCCACAGAGCCAGCCGAGTCCATGGGCAACTGACACTAACGCAAAGTGGCTCCCGCAGAGAACAGTCCAAAGCACAGACAGAACTGAGTGCAACTTGGGGTGCAGATGGGCAGCCAGATCTGAAGGGTGTAAAGATTCACAAGACTAGAGGTCAGAGGAACTTTCTATTCTCAACCTCTGGCCTGAGAGACATTCAACTGAGTGGCTAACACTCTGGGGGCATAATTTGCTAGGTAGTAACAGAAAAAGGCAAGTTTCCCTATAAAAAAACCCACTAAATCAGGGGTCTCAAACTCAATTTACCTGGGGGCTGCAGGAGGCAAAGTCGGGGTGAGGCAGGGCCACATAAGGGATTTCGCTTACCAAATATTCGCAATAAAAAATCTCATTAGTGGGGCCGGAGAGATAGCATGGAGGTAAAGTGTTTGCCTTTCATGCAGGAGGTCATCAGTTCGAACGCCGGCATCCCATATGGTCCCCCGTGCCTGCCAGGAGCAATTTCTGAGCATGGAGCCAGGTATAACCCCTGAGCAGTGCCGTGTGTGACCCAAAAACCAAAAAAAAAAAAAAAAAAAAAAATCTCATTAGTAAGAAAAAATCGCAAAAAATCGCATTAAACACTTGCATACCCTGAACAGAACTGCTTGGGGTATGCGAATGTTTAATGCGATTTTTTCCTTACTAATGCGATTTTTATTGCGATTATTCGGTAAGCGAATAATAGCGAATACTGTGATATTTGAAGGCCGGCTGCAGGCCACAAAATGTTGTTCGGAGGGCCACAAACGGCCCTCGGGCCTCGAGTTTGAGACCCCTGCACTAAATACTTGAACCTATGCACAAGTAAGGTTTCTTCGGTTTGTGTGCCATCACTCCCTGTGACCCCACTCGGCCTGGTTCAGCTCAGTAACCACCGGGCGCTAAGATACCTGAAGTGACCCTGAACACGCGGGAATCTACTCAGCACTCTCCTCACGGCACCTCCAACAGCACCTGTCACATGCCAGACCGTCTCCGATCACAGGCTGAACGAATCGCAAGCGAGCTGAGGTCAGCTGGCTGGGTCTTCCCTAATAGTATGAACTTCTCATTCCTCTACCATCTATCTTATTAACGCAATGCTCTTGAGACATGATCGTGGTTAAGTTCCTCTCTCTTTAATTACTGCCACAAAATGAACTGATTTTAACACTCCCATCTGCCCAAACATACAAGACCTTCGAGAAAACAAGCCACCCCGCTCAGAGACGCCGCCCCACTCAGCATCCTATGTGCAACAGAAACTTCTTTGAGACAGCTAATGTAAAATGCGAGTTACTCTGTTTTTAATTCATAGACCACAGGCCCAAGGGAAAATGATTTCATATAATCTGGTTGGCACAGTAACTGGGCCTGCTAGAACAGGCTTTCTGGCAATGCCTGTGGGCCTAAGTGATCTGCAGAATGCACTCAAGTCCCTCGTTATGGCAGGGCTAACAAAGCATCACCACTAGGTGAAGACCAGAGCCAGCTTGGGTGCATTTGCACGTTAACTGAGGACTGGCTAGTTAAGCAGCAGCAGTAACATGACAGTAATATGGCTAGCTGGAAACCACTTGCCATTGTGGCTGCTCCACTCTACCCAGATTCAAAATAGCCCAAGACTACTAACAGAACCCAAGTGGGCATAATGTATCTCATGCCCTATCAGAGATAAGGCGGTGTCTCAAGATAAGGGCAAGGAGGAAAAAAGTTACGAGAACAAAGTCACAAAAAACTTCAGAGGAAGGCAAGGGCTGAGAACTAGAATTGAGTCTAGATGAGGGGAGAGGGCTGGCTCCCACACCAGTACCACCTGAGTACCTCTAATAATGACCCAACCCAAGTACTGCACCAGAAACAGCCTGAAGGTCAACTTGAACTTTCTAGTCACAGTATTTTGGAAAGAAATAGGGTGGGAGAAACAGCCATGCTATGCATACGGTCAACTTAGGTATGATCCTTGGCACCACACCTAGTCCCTGGAGCCCTGTACAGTGGGTGTGACCCCAAAATACAAAAGAAAAAGAGAGACTGGAGAGAAAGCATAGCTGTAGGGCGTTTGCCTGGCACAGGCTGATTTAGGTCAGACCCCAGTTCGATTCCTGGCATCCCATATGGTCTCCTGAGGCTGTCAGGAGTGATTTCTGAGCACAGAGCCAGGAGAAACCTCTAAACCTCTGAGCATCGCTGGGTGTGACCAAAAAACAAACAAATGAGAGAGAGGAAAGAGAGGGGAGGGAGAGAGGGAGGGAGAGAGGGAGGGAGGGAGGGAGGGAGAGAGGGAGAGAGGGAGAGAGGGAGAGAGAGAGAGAGAGAGAGAGAGAGAGAGAGAGAGAGAGAGAGAGAGAGAGAGAGAGAGAAATATGAAGGGTGGGGGGCCCCACAGAGAGATAGCATGGAGGTAAGGCGTTTGCCCTAACCAGGAGTCACCCCTGAGCCCTGCTGGGTATGACCCAAAACCACCCCCCTCCCCCACAAAAAAAGAGTACAGCAGGGAAAGACTGGCCTTCCACACAATCAACCCATGTTCAATCCCTGGAACCCCAGAGCATCTCCAGGTGTAGTCTAAAAGCAAAAATAAAAGCAAAGGGAAATACATATCTTTTAATCTTTTATTTATTTTAGGGGGCATATGGGATGCTGGGGATTAAACTTGGGTCAGTAGGATGTGAAGTAAATGCCCTATTTACTGTAGTATCACTCTGTACCCTTCAGGTGTATTTTTTTAAATTAATATCTTTATTTAAGAACAATGATTACAAACATGTTTGTAGTTGGGCTTCAGTTATGTAAAAGGACACCCCTTCACCACATTCCTACCACCAATGCCCCCCCATTTATCATATATTTGAATTAAAATTTCAAAAACTGGGGCTGGAGAGATAGCACGAAGGTAGGATGTTTGCCTTGCATGCAGAAGGACGGTGGTTCAAATTCCGGCATCCCATATGGTCCCCCAGCTTGCCAAGGGCGATTTCTGAGTATAGAACCAGGAGTAACCCCTAAGTACTGCCAGGTGTGACACAAAAACAAAACAAAATAAAAAGCTACTGTAAATTCACCATAAGACTATGAAATATTTAGTGTAATATTCCTGAGTTCATACAAATGAATTTAACCACATGTCAGGTGTGGTTACCATACTGGACAAGTCTAGAATAATTCCTTCTTCGGTTTGCTGAGGGGAGATCAAAAGGGTTAGAGCCACACCCAACAGTGCTCAGGGGTTCTCGACTCTGTGCTTAGAAGTAATTCCCTGATGAGGGGTCAGCTACATGCAGAGCAAGGGCCTTGCCTCCTGCATTAGTCTGCTACCTCCTCAATGTTTTTTTATTTTTTTGGGTCACACCTAGCGGTGGCGCTCAGGCTTTGCACTCAGAAATCGCTCCTGGCTGGCTCGGAGGACCATATGGGATGCCAGGATTCGAACCACTGTCTGTCCTGGATGTGTTGGGTGCAAGGCAAATGCCCTACCCCTCCTCAACATTTTTTATTTTATTTTTTATTTTTATTATTATTATTATTATTATTTTTGGTTTTTGGGCCACACCTGGCTATGCTCAGGGGTTACTCCTGGCTGTCTGCTCAGAAATAGCTCCTGAAAAAAAAAAAAAGAAATAGCTCCTGGCAGGCACGGGGACCATATGGGACACCGGGATTCAAACCAACCACCTTTGGTCCTGGATCGGCTGCTTGCGAGGCAAAAGCCGCTGTACTATCTCTCCGGGCCCCTCAACATTTTTTTTTTTTTTTTGGTTTTTGGGCCACACCCAGTAACCCTCAGGGGTTACTCCTGGCTATGTGCTCAGAAGTTGCTCCTGGCTTGGGGGACCATATGGGACACCGGGGGATCGAACCGCGGTCCGTCCAAGGTTAGCGCAGGCAAGGCAGGCACCTTACCTTTAGCGCCACCGCCCGGCCCCCCCTCAACATTTTTTAAAAACATTAAAACGGGTAGCGCATTTGCCATACATGCAGCTGACTTAGGTTTGATCCCCAACACCCCATATAGCAAGTTCCCTGTACCCCGCCTCCAGGAGTGATCCCTGGGATGATCAGGGATGACCTCCAAAAGACAAACCACACCAAATCCAAACCACATTTAAATAGCAAAGCACCAAAATGAAATCACAGTGGTTTGTTATTTCGAGTTCAGGGCAGCCTGGCTTCCAGGGCTGTGTGTCAGTGGGGGAGTATATGCTCTGCATGAGAAGAGTCAAGGCTTGCGTCCAGAAACTGTTCTGATCTGTCACCTCCCAAAAAAGAGGAAACTGAGGCCTGACCAGCACCAGGAGTCCCAGCGGTTTGTAGGGACTGAGGGACTGTTTCCCAATCACGACAGGCATGACATGAGCCTTATTTAACTTGAACCCCTTCATGCAATTTCCCATTCTGGAGCAGGGGTGGGGGGTAGGGGGTGGGGGGGTGTTGAGGCTGCATTCTCAGGGCAAACCCTCAGCCCATCAGGTCCCCCACTGCTTCCATGCCTGAGGACAGGACATCACACAGTCCTTCCAAGGCAGTGAACCTCCCACAAGAGGCAGCTCTGCTGGTTTCTTTTTTTTTTGGGGGGGGGAGCCAAACTCGGCAGTGCTCAGGGGTTACTCCTGTCTCTGCGCTCAGAAATCACCCCTGGCAGAAACGAGGGACCATATGGGATGCCAGAATTCGAACCACCTTCAGTCCTGGGTCAGCTGCGTGCAAGGCAAATGCCCTTCAACTGTGCTATCTCTCTGGCCCCAGCTCTGCTGGTTTCTATGTGGAACAACTGCACTCCCAGGAGAGGACTGGTGTTAAGGGAGCAGGACACAGCTGTGTAGAAATTGCACAGAGAAACAGATCAGATCGGTATGTTTATAAGGAACGCAAACATGCTAATAGGCATTTCCACACACAGTTGGATACATTGGACTGCAGAATGGAGTTTGAGTTCCAAATTATTTCCTTAATATTTTACATGAGAATTAGATCCCTGGCATTGTAGGAATCCTGAGCATCTCCAGAAATGACCCTCCCCGCAGCACTGCCAGGTGTTGCCCCCAAAAAATCAAACAAGAAACACTAAACCCCATGCAGGTTGCTCCAAAAGCAGACAATGTGGAGAAGTGAATGGCAACCTCTCATGAAGAGACCTCAAAAACAAGACCACAAAACTCACTTCTAGGGGGCTGGAGTAAGTCACACAGACTCCACCCTCCTGTTCCCCAAAGGCATCCAGAAGGGGAGGCCACATACCTGGTTATTCTCAGGACTTATTCCTAGCTCTGTGCTCCAGGGCTGTTCCTGAGGGTGCTGGGAAAACTAGGGTGATGCCAGGGATTAAACCAAGCACTGGGGCCTGAGAGAGCACAGCAGGAAAGGGTGCTTGTCTGGCACACCGCTGACCTGGGCTCCATCCCTGGCATCCCTTGTGGTCCTCTGTCAGGAGTCATTCCCAGTGTAGAGCCAGGAATGAATAACTCCTGAGCACTGCCACGTGTGGCCCCCAAACCAAAGCCAGACCAAAGCAAAATCAAGGTCAGTAACATGCCAGGAAAGAGTTTTACTCCTGAATGAAAAATACTAAGCGGGGGAACTATAAGGAAGCGGGCAAGCTGGGGAGCATTGCTGAGGCAACCCCCGGACACCTCAGTCTAGGGGTGTCTTGCAGAAGTGCCACAGAACTAAAAGCCCTTTCCTACATAGACAAATCCACTATAGGCCTCCACAGTTTGTTTGGTTTTGAGTTCGAAGCCACATCCGGTGTTGCTCGGGGATCACTCTGTGTTTTGGGGTCACTCCCAGCAGGGCTCAGGAACCAAATATAATTGGTGGGTCACGTGCCCGGTGAGACTCTGACCTGCCTACTAGTGCTCTGCGGGGTAATCATACTCTTTTGGTGGGGAGTGAATCATTGAAATCATTATTGTTTAAAAAATAAATATTTGCAACAACACCCGAGCTGATATACTTTTTCTTATTTGCTTCCCCCCTCCACTCCCGATGTGGTTTCTATAAATCCTGGTTTATAAGAGAGAGAACGGATTCATTTCTTGCTTGGGCTTGGTTTCCCAGGCCTCCGGTTCCACCAATAAATCATCTCCCGATCTGAGCTGGGAAAAGAACTGGCCACGGTTTGATTGCTCCAGCCCCGGGTTGCCAGGCAACCCACACAAGAGGGAAGTCTGCGAAGGGCTGACAGATAGCCAAGTGGCTGAAACAACAGACTTCTCTCTGTCAAAAATGTGTTCCAGAGAGCCACTTCCTCACCTCTGCTCTCCGCAAACACTGCAGGATTGTAAAATCAAAATCAAAAGGCCACTGTAATAAAAACACACTTCCTGCTCAATTACTAATTGTTAAAACGCTGTGGGGAGGCCCAGATCACACCGGCAGGCAACAGAAACGTGAGACAGTAAATGAGATGGAATCAGACGCATGCATGTGAGAAACTGGAGTTGCAGGCAGCCAAATAGCTCCCAATCCAAGGGCCTGGCGTGGGGGCACATCAGAGGCTGAAGAACCGGAAGAATGTCATGCGCATTGACATGTTAAAGAAACAAAACAAACAATAAAGAAGAGGCCACAGGTTACTCAGTAATAAAACAGAGACCATTCTCGACTGTTGTCAAACACAATCAGAGATACTGAAAGCTCTCTCTTCTCTCTCTTTTTTTCTCTCTTCTCTTCTCTCTCTCAATTCTCTCCTCCCGCCCCCAAGCAGCGCTCAGGGGTTACTCCTGGCTCTACACTCAGAAATCACTCCTGGCAGGCTCAGGGATCATATGGGATTCCAGGATTCAAACCACCGACCTTCTGCATGCCACACCCTGTGGTACTCAGGGGTTACTCCTGGCTACATGCTCAGAAATCGCTCCTGGCTCAGGGGCCATATGGGACGCCTGGGATGGAACCATGGACCATCCTGGATCATCCGCATGCAAGACAAACGCAGGCCCAAATGAATGATTTTGTATTAAATCATTTTAGAGTTTAAAAATTATTGACCGGGGGCCTGAGCAATAGCACAGCGGTAGAGTGTTTTAACATGCATGCGGCCAACCCCGGACAGACTTCGGTTCGATTCCCAGCATCCCGTAGGATCCCCAGAGCCTGCCAGAAGCCATTTGTGAGCACAGAGCCAGAAGTAACCCGAGTGCCGCCGCCAGTGTGACCCATAAACAAAAAAAACAAACAAAAACGTATTTACAGTTGAATTTTCAATCATACAATGTTCCAACACTCATTCCCACTGATTGGTTTCTGAGCCTGACCATAAGCTGGATTCGAGGGGATTCGAGGAGCTTTCTGGCATCACATGATTGTACATCTATGCTGCCTGCACCCCTCAACTCAGAGCACCCTGTTCTCCCAGAGCGAGAGCTCAGATGAGACAACTGCAGTAAAGTGGGCAGCAGGACTGTCCACAGACTCTTTGGGAGCGCTTAGGGATCCTTCCCCCAGAATTGGTGCTGGGGACAGTGCTCCATGCATTGAATCTGGGCTCTTGCATGCACTCCAGCCTCCCAAGCCACCTCTCTGGCGCAGAGCATAGCTCGTTTGTGTTTATTTGGAGGCCACACTGCTCAGTGCTTAGAGCTTAACTCCTGGCTCTATGCTCAGGGATCCGTTGTGGCAGGGTTCAGGGAACTATATGTAGTACCAGATGTGGAACCCAAGTAGAGCAGAAGCAAAGGCAAATGCTTCCTACTAGCACAGTTCATTTTCCTTCTGTCAGTCTTTAGCATCTTATCTCCTGTTTTTTTTTTTTTTTTTTTTTTTTGGTTTTGGTTTTGGTTTGATGCTCAGGGGCTACTCCTGGCTCCACTCTCAGAAATCGCTCCTGGCAGGATCAGGGGACCATCTGGGATGCCGGGATTTGAACCATCGTCTTTCTGCATGCAAGGCAAATGCCCTATCTCCATGCTATCTCTCCACCCCCCAGTATTATTTTTAAAGAAAGTTTAAAATAAAAATATGGAATCACAACAGGTATATCAGATTAAAATTCAGTTATTAAATATTAAAATCATAATCAGATGCCTTCTTATACTCTCTGCAATGATACTATATATGTAATACATGACTTTATGTATAAAGCAGTCAGTTCTAGCAGAGTTCCTTTCTGGGGGAGGAGCTGAGCTGTTCTGTTTTATAACTTGAGCTCAGATTACAAACTCCTGCAGGCCAAGGACTGTCATTTTTTTTTTTTTTCACTGAGTCACCAAAGCCATGTACAAGAAACTTGGCTAAGGCCCAAGATGAACCCACTGAATCCCAGAAAGAGCTCTCAAGGGTCACGGGCAGGACTCGCCAAACCGCCAGGCTGGCGCAGGGGGTAGGGGCGAGGGAGCGGGCAGAGAGTAGGTAACTTTCCTATTTTCTAGCACCCAGTAAAAAAAGCCTGGCAAATAAGAATGTAGAAGCATTTATCAGAAGCAGCAGGCTGGGCTGTGCAGACAGGAGGGATTTTCTTCCTAAGGAGACGGGCTTGAATGCTTTGAAGAAAGTTTTGTTCCTTGTGGTTTCTTGGACATCCCTAAACTTCATCCCTCCTGGAAGGAAGGGGCCACCTTCATCTTCCACCTTTCCTGGTACCAGCCTCGTGCCTCTTCACCCAACAAGGAGGCCTGCTGGCATCTGGAATGCTGCAGGGTGACTCGCTCCAGCCCCAAAGCAGCTCCCTGGGGCCCGAACAAAGGGTTGATTCAAACACTGATGCTGGTATTGACACAGTGACTAACTCTAAGGTCATGCTAAGCAAAATTTATGAATGTCAGGTACTTTCCGATTCTTTGCTTTCAACAAATGGAAGCAGCATCTATCTGCTGGTAGTTTCCGACAGTGGATTGTTTGATAACCATGTCTTGCGATAAATTCTATCTTGGCTCTATTACAAAAGGCATCTAAATAGTTGAGTGGCACTGTAACAAAACTCTAATTCCCATGTACAAATAAATGTAAACAAGGTTTCTGAATACATACCTACAAATAAAGAATGAAGTGCAAATATAACCTCATTCTAAAAGGAAGTAATAAATCTAAGAAGAAGTATTTTTCATAAAAACAAATCAAGGGTAGGAGAGAGATTGTAGGAAGTAAAACACTCTCCTCACATGTGCCTGCAATGGCCACCACCCGAGTTTAAATCCCTGGCACCAAATATGTCCCCTTAGCACTGCAAGGGATCAAGCCCGAGCACGACTGAGTATGGCCCCAAACCCAACAACCTTCCAACAAATAAATTATTAGATAATAATAATATTAGTGATTATTAATTTAAAAAACACACAAGGGCTGGAAAGAGAATAAGGATTAAGGAACTTGCTTTTCATGCAGCTGACCCAGGTTTGATTCCTGCATAACATATGGCCCCCGGAATGCTACCAGGAATGATCTCTGAGCACTGCTGGGTGTTTCATTGTGTAGTACGTAAGAAAAGAGGATTTGGGGAGGCAGAGAGTCACACCAGTTTGATCATGGAAAACCACATGCAGAGCTGGAATTTGAACCACAACTGCGCTTGTAGCTGCATATGCAAGCAAGTGCCTGAATCTCTATCTCTCTGACCCTTGAACAAATATTTTTCAGTTTGTTTTTCTTGGGTCACACCTGGTGGTGCTCAGGTGGTATTCCTACTGACTCTGCACTCAGAAATCATTCCTAGCAAGCTTAAGGACCCTACAGGATACTGAGGATTGAACCTGGGTCAGCTGCATGCAAGGTAAATGCCCTCCTTTTAGTGCTATTGCTCTGGCCCCACCTCAGGCAATCTTTATGAACATTTAGAGACTTATTGCTAACGGAAACAATATATGGGCACAGACCAAGGCAGCAGATAACAGGAGATCAGACAACCGACTCTCAAGCATACCCACTTTACAACAGGAAGGGAGTCTGAGAAGATTTGAAATGAGAAAGCAGGGAGAGTAGCTACCGTGTAGGTGTTGCCTGTGGGAGGACAGGGCTGGCCCCTTCCAAGACCCATTGGTTTTTCCATCTTTTATTTTTAAAAATAGACCCTGCATGTCCATTCAATACCACATTTTTACAAAGGCCAGATGTTAACAAAATGTAATGTTGGCTCTATACTAACAAGCTACACGACTATACAGTGTTTAGGAGCTTGCCTTGCATTTGGTGGCCTGGTTCAAATTCCAGGCACTACAGTTGGAGCCTAAGTGCCTTCAGGGATCACTCATGAGCAAGGTTTGACATGCCCTAGCCTCCCCACTCCTCTCCACCTCACCACCGTAAAAAAAGGGGTATGAGAAGTAAGTTTTTTGTTTTTTTTTTTTTTTTTTTTTTAGTTTTTGGGCCACACCCGGTGGTGCTCAGGGGTTACTCCTGGCTATCTGCTCAGAAATAGCTCCTGGCAGGCACGGGGGACCATATGGGACACCGGGATTTGAACCAACCACCTTTGGTCCTGGATCGGCTGCTTGCAAGGCAAACGCCGCATCTCGCCGCTGTGCTATCTCTCCAGGCCCGAGAAGTAAGTTTTCAATAATGAAAGAAGCACATTTATCTATTCCTTTTTTTTTTTTTTTTTTTTTTTTGGTTTTTGGGCCACACCCGTTTGACGCTCAGGGGTTACTCCTGGCTATGAGCTCAGAAATCGCCCCTGGCTTGGGGAGACCATATGGGACGCCGGGGGATCGAACCGCGGTCTGTCCTACGCTAGCGCTTGTAAGGCAGACACCTTACCTCTAGCGCCACCTTCCCGGCCCCACATTTATCTATTTCTAAAATACATGTTTATGGGTCAGGTAGTATAGTGGATAAGGCATTTACCTTGCACATGGCTGACTGAGATTCAATCCCCAGAACCCCAATATGGTCCCTGAAAGAGCATACCAGGAATGATTCTTAAATGTAGAGTCAGCAGTAAGCCTGGGCATAGCTATAGTTGGATGTGGCCAAGAAACAAACAAAAATAGATATTTGGTGGCCAGAGAAATTGGATAGGTATTTTCCTTGCATGTGGACCATCCCTGTAGATTCTTGGCACCACATATACTCAGGGAATAATCCCTGAGCAGTCAGGAGTAAGCTTTTAGCACAGTGGGTATTTCTCCAAACCAAAATAAATAAAAATAATGGCTGGAGCAATAGAACAGCAGATAGTGAGTCTGTCTTGCATATGGCTGACTGGAGTTTGATCCTCATCACCACAGATGGTCCCTTGAGCCCAGTTAGGAGCAATCCCTAAGTGATCCCTGGAATAAACCCTGAGCACTGCCAGATGTGGCCCCCAAATAAAAATAAAACAACAGTTAACAGGCATGTATAAATATAGTCTTCAAAGTGCACGAAATTCTATATTTCACTGTGAAATGATTGCAGATTCTGTGCCAATACTTTTTTTGTTTCTCACTCACACCCACTGTGCTCAGAATGTACTCTTGGCTCTGTGCTCAGTGATGACTCTTGCTCAGGCAATCTTATGTGGCACCAAGGATGGAATCTAGGCTAACCAGGTACAAAGCAAACACTCTGTCCACTGTACTATTATTGTGGCACCTTCTATGATTAAAAAAATAAGTAATTGTGGGGTTGAAGAGAGAGCACAGCAGTAGGGTGTCTGCCTTACACGCTGTCAACCCAGGATGGACCAGAGTTCATTACATTCCTGGCATCCCATAGGGTCCCCCGAGCCTGCCAGGTGTGAGCCCCTTCCCCCCCCCCAAAAAAAACTGCTTAGAAGTGCTCAACCTTCCAATCCAGGCCGCCCATATATGAGGCCTCAGGTTAGTGTACTGCAGTGCAGAAAATAAAAAGGAGATAAGGGGCTATAGCACAGCGGTAGGGCTTTTGCCTTGCAAGCAGCCAAACCAGGATAGAAGGGTTCCAATCCTGGTATCCCATAGGGTCCCCCGAGGCTGCCAGGAGTGATTTCTGAGCACAGAGCCAGGAGTAACCCCTGAGTGCTGCTGGGTGTGGCCCAAAAATCAGAAACACACACATGTGCACACACACGCACGCATGAACGGGAGGGAGTGGGATTTGGGCCATACCTGTTCTCAAGACTTACTCCTGGCTCTATGCTCAGGGATCTCCCCTGGCAGTGTCTAGGAGACTATATGGGTTGCTGGGGGTTACAGGTCAGCCATGTACAAGGCAACCACCCTACCCTGCTGTACTATTGCTCTGGCCCCCCAAGCCTTCTGACCCCCAAAGTGGGCCCACTATGTGAGGCTCCTGAGTGGTTGGTCATTCTCAACAGTGCCATGGGTACCATGTGGTGCTGGGGCGCTAAAAGAAGTCGGAGACATGCAAAGCAAGCGCCTTCACCCCTCTACTGGCTCTTCACCTGGTTCTGTGTATGGATGTGCCTATGGACAAATATATGTACCTTTTGGGGTTTATCTGCTGGCGCTCAGGCCTTTCTCCTGCTCAAAGACCATTCCTGGTGGGGCTCAGAAAGTCAGGGGTGCTGCCAGGGATTGTACTGTGCTTGGCCACTTGCAGGGTAAGCACACATCTAACCTACATACTCTTTCTGGCAGTCAGGTTTTCTTTGTTTTATTTTTAATTTTTTTTATGCATTGTTATTGAAAAAAACACCTGCACTTCAGCCCTTTGAGCTATTCTGGCCTAAAAACGTGGGTTTTCACCTCAAAGATAGCCAAGTGCTTTTGAAACCAAAGCAAATGTCCTGTCCGCTTTTGAAGTCCAAGTCATTCTATTCTTTTTTTTTTTTTTTTTTGTGGTTTTTGGGTCACACCCAGCAGTGCTCAGGGGTTATTCCTGGCTCCAGGCTCAGAAATTGCTCCTGGCAGGCACAGGGGACCATATGGGGCGCCGGGATTCGAACCGATGACCTCCTGCATAAAAGGCAAACGCCTTACCTCCATGCTATCTCTCCGGCCCCTAAGTCATTCTATTCTGGGCTCAGAGCAATAGGACATTGGAGAGGGCACTTGCTCTGTGCACAACTGACCTAGGTTCAATCTCTGGCCTGCCATAGGGTCCCCGAGTACTGCCAGGAATGAATCCTGAGTGCAGAGCCAGGGGTAAGTCCCATTAGCCCCAAAACAAAATAAAACGAATGAAAAATCTTTCTGTTCCAGGGTCTACAGAACTCCGAGTCCTACAGGCTTATTGATGTGTTTTGTTATTAGTTGTTATTGTTATTTCATACCTGGCAATGCTCAAGGATTACTCTTGGTTTAGTGCTCAGGGATGAGTTACTCCTGGTGGTGCTTGGGTGACCATATGAAATGCTGGAAATTGAACCCAGCTCAGCCGAACGCAATGTGAGTGCCCTACCCCCTACCCACTGTACTCTTTCTCCAACACCTAAAGGCTTTTTATAGGAACAGTTTACAGCGACTGAAATATAATCTGTAGAGACTTGAGTGATTTGATTTGTTCTTGTTCGGGAAGGGGCCGAATCTGTTGGTGCTCAGCTCTTACTCCTGACTGTTCTCAGGGATTGTTCCTGGCAGTGCCTGGGGGATCATAGGGGATGCTGGGGTTGAACCTAACTTGGCCAGGAGTAAGGCATGGCCAGGTGTACAACCACTCTGGCCTTGAGGGGTTAAATAACTGATTTATTCGAAACTCGATTACTCCCGCTGAGCCGACTTGAATGACCAGAGAAAGATGTGCCAGATTTACTCCGTATTACTCTTCTTCAATTTCTTCTCCTGGGCCCGAAGAGATAGCACAGCAGCGTTTGCCTTGCAAGCAGCTGATCCAGGACCAAAGGTGGTTGGTTTGAATCCCGGTGTCCCATATGGTCCCCCGTGCCTGCCAGGAGCTATTTCTGAGCAGACAGCCAGGAGTAACCCCTGAGCACCGCCGGGTGTGGCCCAGAAACCAAAAAAAAAAAACAAAAACTTCTCCTTTTGGGGAGGGGAGAATGGTATTTTGGGCCACACTAGGCTATACTCAGGAGCTGCTACGTCTGGCTCTGAACTTAGGAAGGACTCCTACAGCCTCAGGGAACCATATGGAATGCCAGGGCTCAAACCTGGGTTGGCCATATGCAAAGCAAATGCCTTACCTGCCTTACCTGCTGTACTATCTAATGGGCCCCTGCCTTTTTTTTTTTTTTTTTTCTGTTATTCTTTTAAATAAGAAAGAAGCTGCTGGCACATAGGAGTTAAAGAACAGGCCATGTATACAATTGATACTGGATCAACTCCTGGACACCACATACATTTCTGTTTGTTTGTTTGTTTTGTTTTTGCTTTGGGTCCACACTGGTGGCTCTCAGTGTTTACTCCTGGTTCTGCATCATAAATCACTTCTGGCAGGCTGGAAGACCACATGAAATATCAGGGATCGAATTCTGGTCCTCTGTGTGCAAGGCAAATACCCTAAACGTTGTGCTATCACTCCAGTCCCAATTGTTTGTTTTCTTGGGGCTTTTTTGTTTTGTTTTGTTTTGTTTTTGGGGGGACACACCCACCAGTACTCAGGGGTCACTCCTAACTCTGTGCTAAGAAATTGGTCCGGGGAGGGGGGGCAGGAGAGATAGTACAGTGGAAAAGTGTTTGCCTTGCACGCAGCTGGTCCAGGACAGATGGTGGTTCAAATCCCGGCATCCCATATGATCCCCCATGCCTGCCAGGAGCGATTTCTGAGCACAGATCCTGAGCACCACCGGGTGTGACCCAAAAACCAAAAAGAAAGAAAAGAAAGAAAAGAAAGAAAAAAAAAAGAAAAGAAAAGAAAAGAAAAGAAGAAAGAGAGAAAGAGAGAAAGAAAGAAAGAAAGAAAGAAAGAAAGAAAGAAAGAAAGAAAGAAAGAAAGAAAAGAAAGAAGAAGAAAGAAAGAAAGAAAAAGAAAGAAAGAAGAAAGAAAGAAGAAAGAGAGAAGAGAGAGAAGAGAGAAAGAGAGAAAGAGAGAGAGAAAGAGAAAGAGAGAGGAAGGAAGGAAGGAAGGAAGGAAGGAAGGAAAAGAAAGAAAAGAAAGAAAAGAAAGAAAGAAAGAAGAAAAGAAAGAAAGAAAGAAAAAAGAAAAGAAAAGAAAGAAAGAAAGAAAGAAGAAAGAAGAAAGAAAGAAAGAAAGAAAGAAAGAAGAAAGAAAGAAAGAAAGAAAGAAAGAAAGAAAGAAAGAAAGAAAGAAAGAAAGAAAGAAAGAAAGAAAGAAAGAAAGAAAGAAAGAAAGAAAGAAAGAAAGAAAGAAAGAAAGAAAGAAAGAAAGAAAGAAAGAAAGAAAGATAGATTGCTCCTGGCAGGCTCGGGGGACCATATGTATGGGATGCTGGGAATCGAACCCGGGTTTGGCCACTTGCAAGGCAAATGCCTTACCACTGTGCAATTTCTCTGACCCCTGTTGTCTTGGTTTTTTTTGGGGGGGGGGCGGGGGCACACAAGGTGCTTGGGTGACAATATAGGGTGCTGAGGATTAAACCCAGTTTGACCACATCCAAGGCAAGCACTCTGACCACTGTTGTAGCTCTCTGGCCCCTATATTTTGTTTTCTGTTTGGTTTTTTAGCCAAACTCACTGGTGCTCAGGGCTTATTTCTGGCATTATGCTCAAGATAAAGGGTACTGGGGGTAGAACCTAGGTCTGCCATGATTAAGAAAACAACCCTACTTGGCACTCCTTGGTACCTCATAAAGTCCTCTAAGAACTTCCAGGAGTAATGCCTGAGCATAGTCAGAACTAAATCCTGAGGGGCCAGAGTGGTGGCACAGCAGTAGGGTATTTGCCTTGCATGCGGCTGACCTAGGATGGACCATGGTTCGTTTCGACCCCCTGGCATCCCATATAGACCCCCAAGCTAGAAGCGATTTCTGAGTGCATAGCCAGGAGTAACCCCTGAGCGTCACCAGGTGTGGGCCCCACCCCGGGCAAAAAAAATAGTACAGAGTGAGGAGGGCATTTGCCTTGCATGCTGCCAACTCAGGTTTGAACTAACATTCCAAATAGTTCCCAAGAGCACCTCCAAGAGTAATTCCTAGTGTAGAGTTGGGAATATTACTGGGTATGACCCCCAAAACCAAAACAAGTAAAAGAAAACTAAATCCCAAGAACTGCTAAATAAGGCTTTGACTCCTTCCCCCAAAACAAAAGTTGCTGCTACCCTGAAAAAGGAGGCTCCAGGGAGCCAGAGTGATAGCACAGAGGTAGGGCTGGTGGTGTGCTTGCTTTGCACAAGGCCAACCAGGGATAAACCAGGGATGGACCCGGGTTTGATTCCCAGCATCCCATATGGTCCTCTGAGCCTGCCTGGAGCAATTTCTGTGCGAAGAACCAGGAAATCCGAGTGCGGCCTGGTATGGCCCAAAACCCAATTAAGGGGGGGGGGGTGCATAATCTCTTCGAGCCTCCCTCTTCAGGGGTCCTCAAACTCTTTAAACAGGGGGCCAGTTCACTGTCCCTCAGACCATTGGAGGGTCTGACTCTAGTAAAAACAAAACTTATGAACGAATTCTTATGCACACTGCATAGATCTTATTTTGCAATGAAGAAACAAAACAGATACAAAAACAATATGTGGCCTGTGGGCCATAGTTTGAGGACCACTGCATCTAGGCATTTCCTCTAAGAGTAATGAACTCTTCTGCTTCTTAGCATCTTCTGCATCTGTGCAGATCCCTGTGATCCACAAGAACCAACTGAGTAGTCTTCTGGGTTAACCTTGAGCCTCTTCGTATACATAGTACCTGGCACATGGGTCAAACCTAACAGCTGTCGAGTGACCAATGAAGCAAATATAATGTGCCCAGAAGCACCTCTCCAACCGGCACTCCTGATTCGAAGCTTTTCTCTATGTGCTTCTGCCCCTACTGTCTCAGTGAGATCCACTGTTGCTTAGCTGCACAGCCTGGCTTGTACTTTAATGAGCCCCTGAGAACTAAAAAAGGTGTGGGGCGACTTATCAGGCTCACAGGCGCTCTATCCACTGGATAGTGACAACAGCCCAAAAGGCTTTTTCAGTACACCTACCTCTGACCCGCCTGCCGCCCTTCTTTTCACTAGGGACCCTGAACCCCGAACCCCAATGTCTCTACTCCATTCCTCATCCTATATACCCCAGGAAACTCTTTACCTCCTATACTCTCTCTCCAGCCCCCAGCTTTGGGTATTTTGGGGGAAGGTTGTTGGGTCACAGTGGGAACCCCACACTACTTGGGTCTAGAACCCAGAGCCCCCACAATCCTTGTGAGTGCCTCCCGGCCCTTCTGTCCTATCTTGCAGGGACAGGAAACCCAGCCCAACGTTCTGCTGTGCTGCTACCAGCACCTTCCCTTCTTGACACTCTCTGTCTTCTAAAGTCGGCCCTTCCCATCAGATGTTCAAGACATGGAACTTGAGTATTCGGGTTATCTCCTACAGAACAGCTACAAACCCCTTTATCTCCTCTTCATAATTATGATCCCAAAGTTCTCTGCCTCTACCACCAAAGTCTTGGATCCTCAAGACTAGAGCCTGGGGATCTTGCCAGTTCTTCGACAGAGCCATCAATACCATCGGCCAGATGTGGGTCACCTCCCAGCAGCACTGTCATTGAGTCAGGCTGAGGACAGACCCTGTCCCATCCCCACACTGTACAACACGCAACATTTCCTCACTTCCTACTGGCAGTGATGTCGAAGAAATGTAACTAGAGGGAACTTTCTCTCCTGACTATCACTCTATCCACATTTCTGCTCCTAAACTGAAGAATTCCCTCTGAATCTTGGATATTCACTCTGCATCAGCTAAGGGAGGCTCTGCACCCTGACAAGCTATCCTGCAACACCAGTTTCTTCAACTGTGGACTTTCTAGACTAGAGAGATCTTTGCCTCCAGCTTTAGACTTTTTCTTTTTTTTTTTTGTTTTGTTTTGTTTTTGGGCCAACCTGGCGATGCTCAGGGGTTACTCCTGGCTGTCTGCTCAGAAATAGCTCCTGGCAGGCATGGAGGACCATATGGGACACCGGGATTCGAACCAACCACCTTTGGTCCTGGATCGGCTGCTTGCAAGGCAAACGCTGCTGTGCTATCTGTCCGGGCCCAGCTTTAGACTTTTTCCAAACAGCATCCACTATTGCATGGCCTGCAATTGTGTTGTATTCAACCAAAATTCTATTCCCAATAAAAGAAGTAATTCTGGGTTTAGGCTTTTATTAAAAGCCCCAAATCTTTCTCCTTTGGACCACACTAGCCTGGAGTGCAGCCTGGACACTGGGAACATTTACGGATCCAGCGAGGGCTGGTGAGCTAAGTTTTAGGATCACTCCAGATCACTTCCCTGGTAACATGTGGGTCCCATATAGCTAGGAGCAACCCCAAAGCACAGAGATAGGTGTAGTCTCTGAGCATCTCAGGGTGTGGCCCCAAACCGAGAGGAAACTTTTCAGGGAGACTGAAATAAGCAACTGGGGTTCAGAACCAGGTGCTCTGGCTTCCTTCTCTACTCATTTCAAGTTAAAAACTAGATTTTGAAGTTTTGTGCCACCCCAGGGGTGCCCAGGGGACCTTATGTGGTACCAGAGATTTGAACCCAGGGTGATAACAGCTATTGTGGTCACAGTCAAGGGTCACAGTCAGGTGAGCACCTTACCTAACCTGTAACACAGTTCTGGCCCCATCTTTCCATTTCTTGCATCTTAATCCCAATTTCAGCCCAAGTTCTATCTTCTACTCATTCATAAATAGGTAATTATCCTTTAATCTCCTATCAATGAACTATAATGGGAGGCTCGAAGAGCCAAGGGGGAGAGAGAGAGCACACTGGGGAAAGTCTTGCCTTGCACATGGCTAACTCGGGTTCCATCTGGGACAGCAAATAAGGTGGCCTGGGCAACTCTAGAAGTAGGAGTGAGCCCTGGCCCTCATATCTCTGTCTCCTCTCTCTCTGTGTCTGTGTCTGTGTCTGTGTCTGTCTCTCTCTCTCTGTCTCTCTCTCTCTGTCTCTCTCTCTCTCTGTCTCTCTCTCTCTCTCTCTCTCTCTCTCTCTCTCTCACACACACACACACACACACACACACACACACACACACACACACACACACACACACACACACACACACGAGAGGCACTGCCTCCACCTCCACCTCAGATCGCCTGGACCCATGGACACCCACCAGGAACTCCTGCAGCACAGCGCACGGCTGAGTGGCCTGCACAGGAGAGGCAGCCCTGCTCCAGTCGCCTGTGGAGGTGATGCCCAGCTCAAGTGCTCATTTACACCCACTGCCAAAATCAGTCAAGGATGCCACACTGGTGGCAATTATCAAGGTTAGGGGGACTCCTGCAGAGATCTTGGCCATTAGACAACAAATGGCGTTTATTAGTCTAAAGTCAGCGATAAACTCCCTTCCACTGGGATAAGGGAATTAGCATTGCTTTACAATCTTGTTTGTAAGAAACTAAGTGAAACACACACACACACACACACACACACACACACACACACACACACACACACTTTAAACTGAGTAACAATACACCACTGACAAACAAAAGATTCCTCTAGAGGAGGCTTCCATAAATAAAGGGGTTCCATTAGCATCCAGAGACTGCAGAAACACAGGAAATGGAACTCACAAAGGTGAGAAACAGTCTCCCCTCTCACATCTGAGGACAGTGTCTGTATCTGGGCGTTCAGAATCTACCAGCCCTTTAAGAAGAAATTCAGCTGAAGGTGGGGGGCCTGCCCACCACTGGCACATCCTCAGGACAGCACAGTGCTCAGAGCCAGGGTGGCAGCTCGCAGCCAACCCACTTTTGGTCTCCAGCGCTCTCAATGGCCCCGAGCACATGGCCTGGTGTGACCCACCCTCCCAACCATTAAAAAAAGGGCAATTCCCCAATGTCTGAAGTCTCAAAGAGGACTCAGTGTGTCTCTCTCATTATCATCTGGGGATAATGAGGTCCCAGAGTGGCTAGAAACAGAAAAATCTAAGCAGATCCTGGGCATGTGGGACAAAGAGAGGTTGGAAAGAGAAAGCGGCACTACAAATAGAAAGCTCACAATAAAGCTGAAGAAACTCAAAACTAGGATCTGTAAATAACTTAAATGGCTTTTATTTTTTTAAGTTTTTTGGATTTACCCACCGGTGTTGAGGATTTACTCCTGGCTCTGTGCTCGGGGATCGCTACTACTGGGTCCTGGGGTTCCACAGACTGTGCCGGAGATTGAGCCTGGATGGTACCATGCAAGCCAAGCGCCCTACAGACACGCTGTGCTCTTTCTAGCTCGCTTTGTTCTTTCTGGGCCACAGGTGATGATGCTCAAAGGACCATATGGGATGCTCAAGTCATCTACATACAAGGCCAGTGCCCTATGTGCTATACTATCTCTCTAGCCCCAAGTTTTGTGATTTTTGTAAGGATATAAGAACTTCATTTTGATGGACAGAGCTTCATTTCAATTAAAGGTCTCTCACGTTTAGAGTTCATCCGACTATCCAAACTACTTTAGAAATTTGGAAAGTAGGGCCTGGAGAGATAGCACAGCGGCGTTTGCCTTGCAAACAGCCAATCCAGGACCAAAGGTGGTTGGTTCGAATCCCGGTGTCCCATAGGGTCCCCTGTGCCTGCCAGGAGCTATTTCTGAGCAGACAGCCAGGAGTAACCCCTGAGCACTGCCGGGTGTGGCCCAAAAACCAAAAAAAAGAAAAAAAAAATTTGGAAAGTGTTTGAACCAAGTTACAAATAATGTTATGCTGGGAATATGCCATGGGAAAACATACTATTTTTTTCTTGTTTTTGTTTTGGGGCCATATTCAGTAGAGCTCAGGGCTCACTCTTGGCTCCTGGTGATGCTTGGAGGCTCATCTGGGATGCTGGGGGTCAAACCTAGGTCAGCAGAATGCAAGGCAAACACTCTACATGCTGTCCTACTACTGTCCAGTCCAAGAACATAAAATCTTCTACATGCAAAGTGATTTTCTTTTCTAGGGGTTCAGAGCAGGTAGGGCTTTGCATCACATGTGGCCAACCTAAGCTCCATCCCTGGCTATGGTCCCTGAGCTGTGCCAGGAGTGTTTCCTAAGCGCAGAGTCACCACCACCAGGCTCAATCCCTGAGCACAGAGCCAGGGTAATAAACTGTAAGCGCAGCTGACTACAGCCACAAAAAACAAACAAGACAGAAAGCACCCCTTTTTCAAATGGCCAGTCAGGGCTGGAGAGACCCCACCAGACCAAAAAAGCCAACAATAAATAATAAAATAAAAATGGACACTCAATTGTACTAATTCCGTTATGCTAATTCATCACAGGCATGAATCGGAACAAGAAAAATCACTAATACCCAACCTTCCTGTGCCTGTTCGGGAAGCAGCTTATTTGGTCATGTTGTGCATCTCTACAGACTTGGCCCAGGAGACTGACTGCTCAGGAGAACCAGTGTTGCAGTGACAGCAGAGCCACGAGAGCTCCTTCTATCTGCAGCTACTGAACAGACCACTCCTTCCAGCCGGTGTCGTTGCAGTCTAGAGGGTTTTGTTCTGTTATATTAAAGGGAAAGATCAGGCCTGAGAGCAGTGGAAACCAAGACTGACAAACCCTGAGCAGGACACAGGAAAACCAGGCCCTGTGGCCTGGAACAGGCGAGCAGCCGAAGCCTGGCACCACTCGGGTTCTCAGCACTGCCAACACGGAGAGGAGAGGGCACGAGGTAGGTGTCAACCCCGCATTTGTAGAGGAAAGAAGTACAAAACAAACAGAGATGTCCTAGCTATGGAAACTGTGGAGCTGAAAGAGCCCAGATTGGTGGGCGCAGGGAGACACATCCAGCTGTGCTGAGAGGTCAGTAGGTGGGGCCAGGGATCCAATAGGAGTCAGCCACTTGCAAGGCAAACGCCTAAAGCCCTGTATTTTCTCTCTCCAGCCCAAATCTCACCGAGACCCAAAACTGGGCAGATGCTGGGAGCTGCCTCCAAATGGCCCCTCCTGCCCCCTACCCTCAGAACAAGGCTTCTTGGTTGAGAGCGCTCGCTTTCTCTGATTTTTGTTGTTCTCGGGCAACACCCTTGGGATGCTTCTGATCTCAGAGGTCACTACAAGCTGTGTTTGGGTGACCACGTGGTCCTAGGCATTTATTGACCTAGGGTGAGCCACTTGCAAAACAAGCGCTTTATCCACTAGACTCTCTCTGGCCCTTGATCTTATCTCATCTGTCTTCCCCATCAGCATGTCAGATGCATTTGTTTCCTGTTCCCTGCCTGTTCCAGAGTCGAACCTTTTTATGATACTCTGCTTCTGAATACCTCACTACATACATGAGGGGATCAACCCATGTGACGATGCTTTAGAAAAATATTTTCAAGCAAATGTGAGAGCATTAGTGTGTGGTGCCTGTTGGGTTACTGATCCTACTAGGCTCCACTAACAGACACTCCACTAACAGTGCCGTTGAAAAGTATGCAGGTGTTGGGCAAAGAAAACTGCTATTAGAGGATATTTCAATAGGGCCAGAGTGAAGTATGGGGGAAAGAGAGGAGGTTGGCCGCACATGTATCCCATCTGGTTTCGATCCCCGAGCCCAGGAGTGATTCCCAAGTGCAGAGCCAGAAGCCCTAAGCATCACCAAACAAGCAACAAAACTTTAGAAAAACCACCAACCGATAAACCAATAAACCAAATGAACGCCAAATGAAATGGTTGGCGTTCTACTGAAGGTAGCACTGAGGGCTGGGAGAGCACTGTCACTGGACTTGAGTCACATTCGAGGTGGGGACAGAGAGAGCTAGGGGGAGGATCCTCCCCCACAACTCCCGCTCCAGCTTTTCACCTGTGAAAATGCGAGAATCCCATGTTACCAAACAAAGAAGGTTCGATGCACACACAGAGAAATTGACTCAGGTTTTGTTGCTAAGGAACTGCAGGAGGAGAGGGTATTCCACCTCTTTGTTGATAAAACAACCACTCTGTTTCCGGGAGAATAAATGCAGTCTCTGAAGCCCCTTTGTGTCTTGATCTCATTTTTTAAACCATCAGAGGAAGATGGTTGAGAGCCACCTAGAGTGTCTGCTATCTCGATTTCTGACACGCCCTTGAAAATGAGATGGAAAACATGCCTCTAATAACCTGCCTGCTCAAGTATTTATTCATCTTCTGAGCCGAAGATGCTTTCAATGGCCCCCCAGCCCCGTTTTAAGAAAAGAAATGAAAAATGTCCCATCAAAATGACTGACTTCAACAGATGAGCCTGAGCTTGAGCAATAAGGAACACATTCGGATGTGCCTGTCTGTGACTTGGGCACCCGGCCCTACCCACCCAACAGGACACAGGCCCCAACAGCTCACACCGATGGGGCCTGAAGGACCTCACAATTTATCATTACCACAGACTTTCATTCAGGTCGAGAGGAAATGGAATGGAAATGAGGAGAAAGCAGTTTAGGAAGAAAGTGGTGGTCCAGTGCCTTCTCTGTCCATGGTACAGAAGGGAGGAAGCAGCTATGTCTCGTGAAGCAAAATCACTACCGAACCTCTGCTTTTTTGTTTTGTTTGGTTTGTTTTTGGGTCACACCCGCCAGCGCTCAGCGGTTACTCCTGGCTCTATGCTCAGAAATTGCTCCTGACAGACTCAGGGGACCATATGGGATGCCGGGATTCAAACCACCATCCTTCTGTACGCAAGGCAATCGTCTTACCTCCATGCTATCTCTCTGGCTCCACTACCAAACCTCTTACAGTGAACCTGGAGGCAAATTCTACTGAGGGAAAAGAATGAAACTGTTTGGGTTTGGTTGGTCCATGTCCAATTCAGTGCTCAGGATGGAGCACTCAGTATCAAATCTGGGCTTCCACAGGCATAGTACTTAGGCCAGTCACTGGGACACAGTAACATAGGGACAGGAAGAAAAGGGGAGAGACAGAAAAGTCCCCATATCGGAAAAGAATCCCTGAGAATGGTCCTGGATATGCACTGGCGATGCGCATAAGAGATGCGCATAAGAGAATTGTTCAAGAGCAGTTGCCCCTCACACCTGCTCACCCAGCATGTCTTAGGTCCAAAGCAGAGTGCAACCCCATCCCCTTGTAAAAAGAATATCCAAAGAGATAGGAAAGTCCCCACCCCCCAAAAGAATCCCTGAGAATGGCCCTGGATATTTACTGAAATGTGCATAAGAGAAGGATTTGGGGGGCCAGAGAGGTAATACTGGGGAAAGGCCTTGCATGAAGGTAACCCAGGTTCGATACCCAGTGCACCACACATACCTCCCTTAGCACCATCAGGAATGATCCTTGAGCAGTCAGAAAAAGCCCTCAGGCTGGAGAGATAGCATGGAGGTAAGGCATTTGCCTTGCATGCAGGAGGTCAGTGATTCGAATCCTGGTATCCCATATGGTCCCCCGAGCCTGTCAGGAGCAATTTCTGAGCATAGAGCCAGGAGTAACCTCCAAGCGCTGCCGGGTGTGACCCAAACACACCCCCCCCCCAAAAAAAAAAGGAAAGAAAGAAAGAAAAAAGCTCTCAGAACTGCCATCACCAGATGTGCCCCTACCCTTGCCCTAGCACCAACATAAATAAGGGGAGGGGGGGTTTTCCACCTTTCCCAGGGCTTTTTACTTAAGGACACCCCATATCTCAGCATCCCCTTCCTTTTCAGTTTTTACTGATCCAAAATCTTGTCTCTAGTCCTCCCCTTTGAATCATGACTCCTGAGAATGAAAAACCGTGTGTACCACACAACACTGGGAGTGGTTCCCCAGGTCCTTCAGTAACATCTGAAATCTCTCTCCCACTGCACTGAACGGCCTCCAATTCTGAAGCGATAGTCAGTGAGTGGGGAGGGCGCTTGCCTGGCCAACCTGTGTTCAATCCCTGGTATCTCATAAGGTCCCTGGATCCCCTCAGCCTGCCGGGAGTGATCCCTGCTTGAAAAACCCCTGAGCATCACTAGGTAATAGATATGGTCTCCTTCTCCCTCAAAATGGAATTTTGGGCCAAGAAAATAGTACAAGAGGTAAGGTGCTTGCCTTGTATACAGTTTGCCCCAAATCAAATCTCTAACAACACATATAATCCCCTGAGCACTGCCAGGAGTCACTTCTGAGCACAGAACTTGGAATTGCTCTCAAGCATTTCCCAAACACACAACAAAAGGAATTTTAAAATACATTTCTCACTTGAAATCAAAACGATAAGAGTCCAGGGCCTAAGGGGATTGCCGAACATGTGGCTCAGCCCTGTTCAGTGCTGGACATTCAATTTGGTCCAACACACACACACACACACACACACACACACACACACACACACACACACACACACACACGCTGGACATTCAATTTGGTCCAACACACACACACACACACACACACACACACACACACACACACACACCAGCACCTGGAAAAGTCCCAGAGGCAGAGGCAGGAGGCAGACACACACACACACACACACACACACACACACACACACACACACCAGCATCTGGAAAAGTCCCAGAGGCAGAAGGCAGACACACACACACACACACACACACACACACACACACACACACACCAGCATCTGGAAAAGTCCCAGAGGCAGAAGGCAGACACACACACACACACACACACACACACACACACACACACCAGCATCTGGAAAAGTCCCAGAGGCAGAAGGCAGACACACACACACACACACACACACACACCAGCATCTGGAAAAGTCCCAGAGGCAGAGGCAGGAGGCAGCCCTGAGCATCGCTGTATGTGCTCTCACCCCACCCTTAGAAAGATCTGCAAACTAACTGACAAAGCTGCCATACACTCACTCACTTGGACACACATACAATTGATTTCCTTTTCTTTACATGTTATTTTGGGGGTTTAGGTGAATAGAGACAACTTGTAAGACATATATGCATTAGCCTCTGAACTCTCAGGCCCCTTAAGTGATTTTTAATTCACCACACACACACCCCATTTTGGATCACACCCAGCAGTGCTCAGAGATCACTCCTAGTGGGTCTTGGGGGACCAAGTTGGGTGTTGGTGCTGGAGTCCAATCTGCAATGTTCAAGAAAAGCAAGAGCCTTCTTCACCAGCCCTGCTCACTAGCTCATTTCTGGAAAGAAGACAGGAGGCAACTTTAAATGCTTTTCAAGTCTCTATAATTTTAAAAAGGGGAAACACATAAAATTATCACTAGAAAAGAAAACGAATGCCAGGCTCTGCCCACAAACACTTTTTGAAGGAAGATACACAAGGATTAACAACTCTGAAAACTCTACATTCCTGAAATGAATATGGCTTAATCTTCCCCTATTTTCAGTCTGATTTAAACAGATTCAGGCCAAGGAAGACCCACCTGTAGAAACAGCAGCCCTTGCTCCCACCCCACCCCAACCTGTGTTCAGAAAAATCACCTTGTCTTGTCCTGTCTATTTTGAAAGAAAGGTTTTCATTTCTAATATATGATAAATTGAGCTGCAAATTGAAGAAGGGCTTAGGTGTGTTAAGAATCTGCAAGTTCATGTATATGGCCAAATAAGATTTACTGCCACCATGTGTTAAGTAACTTTGGATAAAAAATTGGATTGGATAAAAATTGGATAAAAAATTTGGATAAAGCATTGGAGCTGGGGGACATACTTTACAAGCAGTAGATCAGGCTTAATCCTGGCACCACCTGGTCTCCCTGAGAATATGGTCCAGGAACACCTAACATATTTCAGGGTTATCTACTCATTTACTTCCTTATTTCTAGGTTATTGACATCTAAAAATCATGTCCAAAATGTCAGAATATATTTAAAAGACACATACTGAAAGAAAAGAAGTTCCCAGATGAAATGGAAATATACAGTTGACTTAAATCCTTCACTTTTGATATGTGGAATCAGGAGGGGACCAGAATTAGCAACAAGAGAAGGGGCCTAGAATATGCAAAGAATAATCCTCTCAGGCATCTCCTGCTCTTTCTCCCTACTCCTTTGTTTTACCATCTTGTGAGCCTTAAACCCAATGCTCACCCATCCCCCCAGTCAAGAAAATATACAAGGAGAGGCCTCCTACTGAAGGAAACTATGACCCAACATCCTGTCCTTTCCGTCCTTCCCCCAAATAAAGTTTCTGCTGCATTTGGCCATCTGGTCTCCAGGCCTCTGCTTTCAGTCTGACAGCCTAAGGACAAGAACCCAGCATGCTCTAACAAACATAGAAAATACCTGCATTTGGCTGAAAGTTAATTCAACATGAAAATGATTTTCAGGGCTGGAGAGATCACACGGGAGGTAGAGTGCTCGCCCTGCCTAAGGCCGATGCCTTTTCAATCTCCGCACCACATATTAGTCTCCTACACAAGGCCACAGGTTGGTCCTGAGCACAGTCAGGATGTTGTCCCAACCCTCCCAGCTCTTAAAAAATGCTTTCCATCCAGTCATGGGCCAAGTGGATGGGAAGCGAATGTGAAAAGCATTTTAGGGGAGCACCCATTCTTTAATCTTGCAATTCGCCCAAATTCTGAAGGCCCTGAATTTTAGGAAGAGGCAGTGGGCATCCTCAGCATTTCCATAATCAGTGACTGAGAGCTAGGCAGGATTTCAGCACCCAGCTTACGACAATCCCAGCTACTTGACAATACACACCGGACTCCTTCATTCAACTCAGCTGGCACAAACAACCAGAACTGACAACTGCTGCAACCTGAAGGGGGCCTTAGACCTTCCTGACTAGGTGCAGCCCAGGGCCTTTGTGCTATACATTCAAATGTGTTCATGTTTAGTGAAATAATAACAACTTGGGTTTTTTAATTGGGGGAAGTGTGCACTCATGGCAGTGTTCAGGGGACCACAGGGTGAGGGACTGAACCCAGAGCCTCCACATGCAAAGCCTAAGCTCAGCCCTGAGTCATCTCTCAGCCCATCAAGGCAATTAAAAAATCTAACTGGTAGGTGAAGAGAGAGATAATAAAGCGGGCAGGGTACATGCCTCGACCTTGGCCACTCTGGGTTCAATACCCAGCAACCCATATGGTCCCCTAAGTGTGCAAAGTCAAGAGTGATCCCTGAGCACAAAGCCAGCAGAGTGAGCCCTGAGCACTGCTTGGTGAGGTCCCCAAATAAAACAAAAAAGCAACTGGCAACCATTTATTGTGGGTCCATTCTTACCCATACCTTA
This sequence comes from Suncus etruscus, assembly GCF_024139225.1. Classification (NCBI taxonomy): domain Eukaryota; kingdom Metazoa; phylum Chordata; class Mammalia; order Eulipotyphla; family Soricidae; genus Suncus; species Suncus etruscus. The sequence goes on from NC_064853.1 coordinate 4,286,085, forward strand.
GTAATAAACAAGATCCATAATATTTATTTTCTTTGATTTTTTTTGGGGGGGGGGTCACACCCAGCAGCACTCAGGGGTTATTCCTGGCTTTACACTCATAAATCGCTCCTGGTAGGCTCGGGGGACCATATGGGATGCCAGGATTCAAACCACCGTCCTTCTGCATGCAAGGCAAACACCTTACCTCCATGCTATCTCTCTGGCCCCTAATATTTATTTTCTTTCTATACCAAAGTTCAAGCCCAAGTCCTCACATATGCAAAACATTTGCTTTGCTAGTAAGTCATATTCTTGGTTCCATGAATTTCTTTTAAAAAATATAACCTAGTTTATTTAGCTGTAAATACTTTGCCATGGAGCCAGTTACCACGAGACTACCAGGCTTCAGTTCAACAAAATTTCAAGTATCTTTCTTTGCTCTGGGCCAGAGTGATAGACAGCAGAAGGCACTTGCAGACACAGGTTCCATCTCTAGTACCACATAAGGTCCGCCGAGCATTGCCAGGAATGATCCCTGAGAGCAGAGCCAGGATTAACCCGAGCACTGCCAGTATGTCCCCCAAATAAACAAAAGTACCTTATTCCTACAGTAAATTAGATTTTAAAAATACCATTCACGGGGCCAGAGCGGTGGCACAAGTGGTAAGGCATTTGCCTTGTGCGCACACTAGCCTAGGACAGACCGCAGTTTGATCACCCAAGCGAGGAGTGATTTCTGCTTTTTTTTTTTGTTTGTTTGTTTGTTTTGGGGCCACACCCGGCGGTGCTCAGGGGTTACTCCTGGCTGTCTGCTCAGAAATAGCTCCTGGCAGGCATGGGGAACCATATGGGACACCGGGATTCGAACTAACCACCTTTGGTCCTGGATTGGCTGCTTGCAGGGCAACCGCTGCTGTGCTATCTCTCCGGGCCCTTTTTTTTGAGGGGGGGGTGTTTGGGGCCACACCCTTTTGATGCTCAGGGGTTACTCCTGGCTAAGTGCTCAGAAATTGCCCCTGGCTTGGGGGGACCATATGGGACGCCGGGGGATGGAACCGCAGTCCTTCCTTGACTAGCGCTTGCAAGGCAGACACCTTACCTCTAGCGCCACCTCGCTGGCCCCTTTTTATTTTTTTTGTATCACTTATTTTTTTCTAATTTTTAAAACCTTGTTTGAGCTCCTGGCTCTGCACTCAGGAATCACTCTTAGTGGTACTCAGGAGACCATAGGGGATGTCGAGGACCGAACCCGGGTTGACTGCATGCCAGGCAAGTGCCCTCCTGCTATACTGTCTCTCCAGCTCCATTACTATATGTTAAATGAAGACAAGAAACTTGTCGTCAATGTGTACACTGGCATCAGCCTTCAACCTAAAGGGTAAATAGCAAGCTTGGTTACACTCATACAGGAACAGTTTATGAAAATCTCATGACATCTATATGCCTTTTACAGCAGTAACTTTCAAAAGGCCCAAGTGAGGGTGTAGCTTCTCAAGAACTGAGGATTCCTGGGTTTACAAATTGGTGTGGGGGTGCATTTGTCTCCTCCCACCTTCTGAACACGGGAAGATGCACAGTATTCAAGACTGTCTCCTGCTTCTGACTGAGCAGGGGAAGGATCCTGGTGGCTCAGTACAGATGAAATTGGCTACCAGTCCTACTTCAGGGTATGGGGCCACGGATTTATTTATTTGGGATCTTGGGCAACACCTGGAGTGCTTGCTCTGAGCTCAGGATCACTCCTGGAGGGCCTAAAGGACCATATGGGGATGCTTCACTTTTGGCGGTGCTTGGGGAAAACATGAGGTGCCAGGAACAGAACTCAGGTCAGTCACTTGCAAGGTGAGTGCTTTATCAGCTGCACCATCTCTCTGGGCCAAAATTTATTTCTTGAAAGGATGTAACAGCCTTTTCCTGGAGAAATTCTTCCCATAATCAGGCCAGAGACACAGTATAGGACTGGGAGCTAGAAAGATAATACAGTGGGAAAGGCACTTGCTTTGCATGTACTTGACCCTGATTTGATCCTTGACACCCCATATAGTCCTCTGAGCATACCAGGAGTAATCACTGATCGTCACTGTGTGTGGACTGCCCTCAAAAAAAGGAAGAAAGGGAAGAAAAGAAATGGAAGGGAAAGGAATGAAGGGAGAAAGAAGAGGGGAAGGAAAAAAAAAGAAAGGAAGGAGAGAGGGAAAGAAGGAGATGGAAAGAAGAAGGGAGAGAGAAAGAGAAGAAGGAAGGGAGGGACAGGGAGACGGAGGAAGGGTACACAAGTTATGGCACACACCTTGCAGGCAGCCAAGTCCAGTCCAATTCCTGGCATCTCAAGGTCTCTCAAACACAAAGCAGAGAAGCAACTGTTTACCACTAGGTGTAGCCCCAAAAACCCAAAGGAGAGACACTTTCCCCATCTTGTAAGGTACCTAAGCTGATTATGACCAAGTCATTTTGAACAATTATGAGACTGACAGGCTCTTTTCCTTGCCTGTTGTCCCGGAGAGTCCCCTCAGAAGATCAAGTGCGTGGGGGGATCCTTTTCCCACCCCATTCTTCTCCCAACGAGAAGCAAACGCTCCCCCTGAAGCAGACAGAGGCTCACCACTTCATCTTCGGTCCAGCACTTCTCAATCAACTTGGGCACAGGCTTCTTGACCAGGCGCTGCAGAGCTTTACCGGCATCATAACCGCTTTCATGAAGCTAAAAGAATAAGAACACAACCATTTTAGGGGGTGGACCCCAAAAGAAGGAGACAGGAAGCCATTGGCACAGACGGAGTCCCCATGCCTTCACTATAAGAACTGCTTCAGTCTGTAGGACCATCAGCCCTACACCTACCTTGTTCCACCATGCAGTGCTTCTGGGAGAGGGTGACAGGTAAGAGAGAGATTCAGTAACGTTAAGAACATAGATGCAGGCTTACTGCCACATTACTTTAAAACCACAGAGCTCTAGTCCAAGCTCCTACTGACCGAAGCAGAGCCTGTCCCTTCTCCCTGCAGACATGTTCCTGCCTTCACTTCTGTAACTCCATCTCCTCCTAGATCCTGAGTCTTAATGTGGCCACAATGGAGGGAAGAAGCAAGTAAACCTCTTTGCTCGATCTTCCTCCTCAAACTGTGGCTACCCTTCCAAAAATATCACCAAAAATTGGCTTTTAATTTCATTATTTTTTTAAACTTTATTTGTTGATTGATCTGTTTCTGGGCCACACCCAGTGGAGCTCAGGGGTCGTCCTGGCTCTGCACTCAGAAATCGCCACTGGCAGGCTGGGGGACGATATGAGATGCTTGGATCGAAAACAAAAACCCTACTGCTGTGCTATATCTCAGGCCCCCGGGTTTTATTGTTTTGTTTTGGGGTCACACCCAGCAGCGCTCAGGGGCTACTCCTGGCATTCGAACCACCATCCTTCTGCATGCAAGGCAAACGCCCTACCGCTGCTCCATCTCTCCGGCCACCAGGCCTCAGCTTTTAATTTTAGACCCCACTTCTCAGACCCAAGACTCGAAATAAATGCCCGAAACTCAATTGGCTGAGGCTTTCATGGCTTCTATCTCAATGTCTATCATAGCATACAGATTCTACAAACATCCTGATTAAACTAAAAAAAATATCTTCCCTTACCACCCCAAAATATACAACAGAAATCCAAATCTAAGTTTACCCAAATGTATTCGGCTTTATGTTGGCTGAGTGTTCCTCATATTTCAACCCAAATACTAGATTCTATGGATAGAGCCATGAATTAAACTGGTAGAGAAACCTGTTTCTAGAAAGTGAACTTGTTCTGTTTTGGGGCCACACTCAGCTGCTTGCACATGGCTGATCTGGGTTTGATCCCCCATATGGTCCCCTGAGCATTGCCAAGAGTAATTACTGAGTAGAGAGCAAGGACTAACTCCTGAACATTGTTGGGTGTGACCCCCCCCCATGTTTTCCCCCTAAAGCCATAAAAAAGAACACCCAAGGATTCCAATTAAATAACTCCCAGAAGCAAATAAAGTGGTAGGCTACAAAATCAATACACAGTAATCACACTGGTGATTTCTGGCTTCTAGATACAAACAGCGAGACAAAAGAGAGCAAAATGAAGACTCAATGCCGGTTACAACTGAGCGCCCACCAAAACCAATACCTGGGAATCAACTTAACACAGGAGGCGAAAGACTTACACAAAGAAAACTATAAATTACTGTCAGGGAAAATAGAAGACACAAGGACACAGAAACTCATCACTGTTCATAGCGGAAGAATTAGCACCATGAAAATTATTATCCTGAGGGCCAGAGATAGTACGTCCCTAAACGAGTGATTTCTGAGCAGAGTCAGGATTAAGCTGTGAGCACAGGCAGGTGCAGCAGCAAACCCACCCATTCTCACCATATGATCTTCTGACCCCAAACACTATACAAACTGAATACCATCTGCGTTGAGATATCCATGGCATTATGAACATAAAAAAAAAAAAACACAACTTCTACCATAATGCTCCCCAAATAACCAAAGCAAACCCAAAGAAAACAAAGTTGTGAAACTTTTCTTTCTGGCTATAAATTATATTATAAATCTCCAGTAATCAAAACCATGTGGAATAAAGGCAGACTCAGACCAATGGAAAAGAGAGCCCAGAGATGGACCAGATACAAGGATGAGTAATAGGTGACAACGGAAGGATTAGCGCTATAGCATGGCCGGGAGGGCATTTGCCTTGCACACAGGCAGCCTGGGTTCTATTCCCAGCACCCCATATGGTTCCTGGAGCCAGCCAGGAGGGATCTCTGAGCATAAAGTCTGAAATAAGCCCTGAGTACCAAGGGCTGTGGCTCCAAACCAAACCCAACCCAAGAAGGACAAAGGAGAGAGGTGTAGAAGTGGAGGCAATAGCACCACTCTACTCAAGAAATGGTGATAGTGCCCAGAATACAAAGGCCACCCACTGAGTGGGAGAAATTATTCACCCAAAACTCTTCAGATAAAGGACTAATATCCAAAATTTACAAGGTACTGACAGAACTATACAAGAAAAAAACAACCCCATCAAAAAATGGGGAGAAGAAATGAACAGACACTTTGAAAAAGAAGAAAGGCAAATGGCCAAAAAGGCACATGAAAAGATGTTCAACATCACTAATCGTCAGGGAGATGCAAATCAAAACTACTATGAGGTACCACCTCACGCCACTGAGATTGGCACACATCACAAAACAGGAAAACAAGCAGTGCTGGCGGGGATGTGGAGAGAAAGGAACTCTTTTTCACTGCTGGTGGGAATGCCATCTAGTACAACTTTTATGGAAAGCGATATGGAGGTTCCTTCATAAACTGGAAATTGAGCTTCCATACGATCCAGCTATACCACTCCTAGGAATATACCTGAGGAACACAAAAATACAATACAAAAATCCCTTCCTTACACCTATATTCATTGCAACACTATTTATAATAGCCAGACTCTGGAAACAACCAAGATGCCCTTCAACAGATGAGTGGCTAAAGAAACTGTGGTACATATACACAATGGAATACTATGCAGCCGTCAGGAGAGATGAAGTAATGAAATTTTCCTATACATGGATGTACATGGAATCTATTATGCTGAGTGAAGTAAGTCAGAGGAAGAGAGAAAGACACAGAATGGTTTCACTCATCTATGGGCTTTAAGAAAAATGAAAGACATTTTTAACAGTATCTCAAGACAAAAGAGATGAGGGCTGGTAGGGGCAGCTCATGACATGAAGCTCAACACAGAGTGATGAGTGCAGTTGGAGAGATGACTACACTGAAAACTATCATAACAATGTGAATGAATGAGGGAAATAGAAAGCCTGTTTCGAGTACAGGTGTGGGGGGTGGGGAGGAGGGAGATCTGGAAAATTGGTGGTGGGAATGTTGCACTGGTGAAGGGGGGTGTTCTTTACATGACTGTAATCATACAACTATAATCATATTTGTAATCATGGTGTTTAAATAAAGAAATTATTAAAAAAAGAAATGGTGCTGCTGAAACTCATTAGCCACTTGCAGACAAACACATCAAGGAAAGGAAGCGGATGCTCCTCTGAGGTTATCGATGTTCTAGGTTCCAGAGTGGCCTTTGCAGACATAAAGAAATAGTCTAATAAAAAAACACGTGGGGCCGGCGAGGTGGCACTAGAGGTAAGGTGTCTGCCTTGCAAGCGCTAGCCAAGGAAGGACCGCGGTTCGATTCCCAGCATCCCATATGGTCCCGCCAAGCCAGGGGCAATTTCTGTGCGCATAGCCAGGAGTAACCCCTGAAAGTCAAACGGGTGGGGCCCGAAAAGCCAAAAAAAAAAAAAAAAAAACCCCAACGAAAAACCACTTACATTTCACTTAACTATTCATGCTAATAATTTATGAAGTTTGATTAAAACTCTAGTACAGTATACAGGAAAAAAGATTTCTAATCATCTACAACTGATAACAGGCAATTAAATCTAAAAACATAAAGCAAAGAGCTGAGTAAATGGAGTTAAATCAGAAAGTGTTAATCCAGAGGACATTCTTGGCTGTTAGTGACCCCAGGAGAGCGTTCAGTGACAGTGGGAGTCAGAAATGCTCGAAGGTTGTGCTGTGCTTGGTCTGGCACAATGCGGGGACACCAACAATGTGGGTGTTTATCACAGATCAACTGAACATGGGGTCTCAGTGCTCAGGTTCTGTGCAAATCTTGATTTCAGATCTCCCTTACCCTGGGGAAGCTGTGGCCAGTCCAGTAGTAAGCCAATTTCCTTTGCACTGTGTTCTTGATCAAGAGATCTCCTACTTTGGGGGAGGGGGACAAAGGGAGGGAAGGGTCTCACCTGGCTCTGCACTCAGGAATCATGCTTGGAGGCTCAGGGGGCCCTATGGGATGCCTGGGATCCAGCCTGGGTCGACAGTGTGCAGGGCAAACGCCCTTCCCGCTGTACTCTCTGCTCCAGATCCCTCCTCCTTTTGTTCCACTATTTCTGTCCTCTCCATGATATCCATCCAATAAATTAAGTGTCTAACCTCATCCGCCCAAATATAAGGCACACTTGAAAAGTAAGAGGCTTGAGGTTTGTTACAACACTGATGAAACATTTATCAATCAAAGCAAGTCAGAGCATCATTGTGCTGCTCTCAGAAATTCAGAAGCAACAAACATGACAAGAGCTGGGTTGGGATCAGCTGACAGGCCCTCTTCTTGGGGACAAAGAGGAACTTTCCTAAAAAGTCACCTCCTCTTCCTCTTTTAAATTTAGGTGAACCCACACAATTTTGTTTAAAAGGGGAAGGAGGGGCCGGAGCGGTGGTGGAGCGGTAGGTTGTTTGCCTTGCAAGCGCTAAACTAAGACGGATCGTGGTTGGATACCCTGGCATCCCATATGGTCCCCAAGCCAGATGTGATTTCTGAGCGCGTAGCCAAGAGTAGCCCCTGAGCGTTACCGGATGTGGCTCAAAAAATAAAAAAATGGGGTGGGTGTGGTGGAGGAGAATAGGCAGGAAATATGAGAGGGAAGGGTCCGAGTGCTGAAGTACAGCAGGGAGGGCACTAAACTTGCACACAAACCAGGTTAGATCGTTGGCACGCCATAAGGTCCCCTTGAGCCTCCAAGAGAAGACCCTGATCAGGACAGAGCCAGGAGTAAGCCCTGGGCACCACAAGTATTCCCACCCCCCCCCCCCAAAAAGGGGAAAAAGAGTGGATTGCCCAAGACACCTTTTTTGGGGGGGGACAGGGACATGGAGCTTTATGCTCATCGCCTGGCTATCCTGGGGACCAAATGGAATGCCTGGATCTGAACCACTGTTATTGCAACAATCACAGGCAGGGAAATGCACTAACCTTTGTACTATCTCTCTGGCTCATCTCTTTAGGGGAAGAAGGGGAGTTTGGCCACATCTGACCATGCTCAGGCTTTATTCTTGGTTCAGCTCAGGGGATCAAACCAAGACTGGCCATGTGCAAAGCAAGTGCCTTATCCACTGTACTATCTCTCTGGCCCCCTGGCACTTACTTCTTCATATCGTGTTTCTTCTATCTGTCATTCCCTCTCCCCCCACATTTTCTAGCAATGGTCTTTGGGCCACATCCAGCAGTGACTGGGGCTATTCATAATTCTTGGCTCTGTGCTCATGATCGACCCCTGCTCATGCCTGGAGACTAAGGTAGTGTTAAGAGTTGAGCCAGGGTTGGCCACTTTCGAGTTAAGTGCCCCGTCTTTGTTCTATCTCTCTGGCTAAGTAGGAATCTCATTAGAGAAAATTCTGAGAGCCTCAACATTTTATTTTATCTTTATAATAGTTTTAGTTTTCTGCCTAAAGCTGTGGTGCTCAGGGGGTACTCCTGGCTCTGCACTCAGGGATCACTCCTGACGAGGCTCAGGGGGAGCATACAGGGTTCCAGGACCAAAGCTGAGTCAGTCAAGGGCAAGGCAAGGCAAGCACTGTGCCTGCTGGTACTATTGCCCTGGAGCCCAAGCTTTACATAAAAGAGCCCCCTTTTGTTAGGACAAGAGCAATAGGACATACAGCAAGTAGGATGCCTATCTTGCTCACAACCAACCAGGGTTCGACTTATATCCCATAGAGTCTCCTGAGCACCAAACAGGAGGGATCTAAGTGCAGAGCCAGGAATAAGCCCTGAAAAGCATTGCTATGTGTGGCCCAAGAACAAAGCAAAGCAAACAAACAATAGCACTCCCTTATTTTAATAAAAACACCTTTTCAACATCCGTAATGTAATGGCCCACACAGCTTCACAAGAAAGTCCCAAATTTTCTTCATTCCACCCACAAATATGTAGACTACTAAACAGTGCCAGACACTAGGCTAGATTAGAGGAACAGGTAGAGCTGTGACTGCCACAGAGAGCACATCCAAACTGTGTGCCTGAGTTGTGCAGTTGGTGTTCTAGGGTTACACATCATCAGTCTAGCTGTCAAACAACTGCGCCTACTCAAATTTACCCACTATTCTCAGTCCCTAAAAGGTCCTTTGAATCAAACATTTCCTACCACTTCTTCCGAGTTAAGAATGTTCCAAGCACTTGCAATCCAGATGGTGCAATGGAATGTGGCAGGAAAGGTCTTTTTCTCTACACTCACTCTGTCTCCCCCCCATCCACACCAGCTGTAAGGTCAGAAATCACTTCTGGTGGATTTGGGAAAACCAGGGATTGAACATGGGTGGGTTGTATGCAGATAAGCAAGTGCTCTACCTGCTTGCTGTACAATCTCTTCAATCCCCAAATTAATGCCTCATAGCTTCAATCTTAGTCACGGTTAAAACAATGACTGGGAAGTGATTAAAGATAAGTAATTCTATTTATTGTATAGCCAAAGCAGACTAGTAAATTCTGGGATTAAGTGTAATTTTAAATTATAGAGAAATGAATCATTTATGAACTATTGAAAAAAATGATTGTGAAAATAGGAATCAAGATAGAGCATTTTTTGCTAAGTTAGTTTCCAATCTCTGCAAGCAACTGAATGAAGAAGTACTAGTGTTCTATAATACCCCAGCAGTCACAAAAACGGGATGTTTTGATGTGGTTTGCGAACCAAAAAACCAAAACAAGGGGCCAGAGGGATAGTACAGGAGGTAGGATGTAACCTTGCATAGATGACCTAGGGTTGATCTCCAGCTCCCCATATGACTCCCGGAAAGGGTCCCTGCCAGGGTGATCCCTGAGCACTGTCAGGTATGGCCTTAAAACAAAACAAAGAATCCTGTTATATCTTTTTTCAAAAAATGTCTTCTTTTCCATCATTTTCAGTTGCTCCACTGCAAAAGAGTAAACAAGGAACCTATCTTCAATTTGGTGTCCAGCTTCCTTAGCTGGGTCTTTCTGGTGCCTATGAAATCCAGTGGGCATCTCAGCCTCAAGCAGGTTGTTCACACCATGTACTCTCTGCCTTTGACAGATTCAACAGAGTTAGTGAACAACTCCCCCAGCCAGACACTGTGCTAACAATGGAGGAATGCCGGCATAAAAACAGGCATGAATAAGCCATCAGAGTAGATGGGACAGGAAACAATAATGCCTTCTAAGGAACAATATCCTGGTTTCACTCACCTAAAACAGAGTTCATGACACCAGGCAAGGTCTAACTGGACCTAGTAGCCCACAGCATGGGCCACCCCTTGGGCACACAGCACAATTTAAGGAGACATTCCTGCTACCAACTTTGTCCCCAAAGTGATAAGCCAAAGTTTTCACCTATAAAAAGGTCTACTATTTCTTAGCTGTGTCTCTGGACAATGGAAAACATTAAACATGACATTATGTGGGCCAGAGAGACCGTGCACCAGGTAAGGCACTTGCCACATTCACGACTGACCTGGGTTCAGTCCCTAAGCCTATCAGGAGGGATGCTTGAGTACAGAACAAAAAATAGAGTAAACAGGAGAGGTGAAGTTACATCAAGAGATAAGGTAGTATGAAGTGTCAAAGAGTTAGTAACACTACTGTGGTATCATCAAGTCATGTATTGTTTCATTTCACTTTTATTTTTTTGGTTTTTGGGCCACACCGGCGTTGCTCAGGGGTTACTCCTGGCTGTCTGCTCAGAAATAGCTCCTGGCAGGCACAGGGGACCATATGGGACACCGGGATTTGAACCAACCACCTTTGATCCTGGATCAGCTGCTTGCAAGGCAAGTACCGATGTGCTATCTCTCCGGGCCCTGTTTTATTTCACTTTAAGGTATTTTGTTTTGGGACCACATCTGGCAGTGCTCAGGGGTTACTCCTGCTTATGCTCAGGAATCACTCCTGTGGGCTCAGGAACCATGTAGAATGCCGGGGACTGAACAAGAAACACGAATAAGAAAAGTACCCTTCCTGCTGTATTAAAATGTGGCCAGAAGTACTATTTAAGGTGCTTGACGCTTGCCCTGACATGGTTCCCACCGCTAGAGAACATATCAGCAGAACACAGCGCTGTGCCCACACATCCGCCGGTGTCTGGTTGCACCTCTGCCCTCTCAGGATTAGCAGGAAGTGAGACTCAGGCCGAAGAAGAAAAACACATCTCTGCATAATTGCCCACGTTAAATCTGCTTCTCTCACTCTGTCTGACAAATCATTCCCTGCTTATTACTTTCTATAATTTAATCTATGTAAGTGCTTTACTGGCAAGCTTCTCAAAAGAATAAATAATACTTAATGACTGCCTACAGTTTAATTAACTCATGATTGAATTTCTCATGGACTGCCATAAACATTAAATTATATCCTTCCTCAAAGCTACCAGAGATAGAAATCTTGTTTTAAGCTTTAACTCTCTGTCTAAACAATTCTGAGATTTCAGCCAATCTATCTACTGGACAGAAAGGTGAGAGAATACAGGCTTATAAAGCCGTAATACAGGCTTATAAAGCTTATTGTTTTATGGCGCAAGGATGAGTCTTAATTTAACTAAGCCTGAAAAGGCACTCTGTTCCCCCCAGCTCATTTATATCACAGCAATCATTAGCCATCCTGGTCTGGGCAGTCTGATTAGCATAAACCGCCTCTCACCACCAGCTTTTGAGTTTCCACTCCGATTTCTCGTCTTAGCTGCCATTTTCTGTCTGCGTGATATTGCAAATAAATTTTCCTTCTGGCATGGCGCAGCTGTCAGGGCCCTCTGTTCTATAATGAATCCATGAATTACCTCTCCCTGCTCTGACATCTCTGGTCTCACACATCAAAATATTATTCTTCAATTGTAATTTATAACTTCATTTAAATGTCCCTCTGACGGTGACCTTTGTGATCAAATGGCAGCACATCTGGCGGTTTCTACTGCACCCAAACATCCTTTTACAATTATAGCCACTTATAATGCAGAGAAAGCTTATCTGAATTGGGTTGTTATTCATGCTAAGTATTAAATATTTGCAGTCCATTGAGAACAGTATTAAATTTCAAAGTCTTTTGCTACATAAAACATGCTGTTTCTTTGCAAGATATTGTCAGAAATAAGTTAGAAGAGAAAAAAACATGGGATCTGGAAGAGAAAATCTTAAAATTCTCTACATAGTATTTATTCTTAGAATTTTTAATTTAAGGGGCCAGAGAGAGAGCACAGTGGTAGGCATTTGCCTTGCACACAGCTGACTCAGGACGGGCGGTGGTTTGAATCCCAATATCACATATGGTCCCACAAGCCTGCCAGGAGTGATTTCTGAGCCAGGAGTAACCCGAGCGCTGCTGGGTGTGACCCCTCAAAAAAAATAAAAACAAAAAACAAACAAACAAACACAAACCTGGGGCTGGAGCGATTAAGTACAGCAGACTTGCAATGCACACAGCCAGCCCAGGTTTGATCCCTAGACCACATACAGGCCTCTTAGTTCAGGAGGAAGTCCTGAGTTCTACCGGTATGAACTCCAAAACAAAAATAAACTTAAAAAAATAAAAAGAATTTTTTAAATTTAATTTTGTTTGGTTTGTTTTGGGGGTAAAAGGTGCTGAGGGCTTTCTCCTGACGGACGGACGGACGGGGGGGGGGGGGGGTTGTGTGCTGGAGATCAAAACCAGGTCAGCCCCATGTTAGGCAAGTGCCCTCCCCACTGCACTACGTCTCTGGCTGTCATTCTTTTCCAATAGTGTGGCTGGTGGACACCAGGACTGCACCAGGCAATGGTGAAGAGGGCAAAGCCTTGGAAGCCTGCAGTCGCAGGAAGAAGACTCCTCCTGGCACCACACATGCAGGCATGGCTCACCCATGCCCCCCAGGCAGTTGCCCTCGCTCCCTCCTTCCTCCCACCTCTCTCCTCTCTTCCTCCCATTTTTTGGTCCATAACCAGCATCTCAGGGCTTACTCATAGCAGGGCTCATGGGACCAGACGGGGTGCTGGAGCTTGAACCCAGGTTTAATGTGTGCTCCTTACAATTGCTCAAGCCCAGTGCTAATCACTTCAACCATTAACACAGATGACCAAGACCTTGCTGAAGAATTTGACAAATATGTAATATGTGACTCCCGGTGTCATTAAATTTTCATCCATACCTTCTCTGCTGATAACCTGCTCTCACACTCAAAGTACAAATCATGTTGATCATTAGAAGCTAGAACCAAAGCTAAAAGATATGCTTCTTTTTGTTTGGTGGCTGACATTTCAAATAAAGCTATTTAAGTGCCCGAGAAGCTAAATCTGTTATATCCTTATGGGAACTATTTCAGAAATAACCACGCAGACCCAGAATTGAACTGCTGAGTAAGGGTTGAGGGATAGAGCCAGGTAATTTTCAGAAAGAAACACAGGGCAGCTGAGTGGCCTCGGCCCCCTCCCCCCACACCCCAGTAACTCCCACGCAGCAGGAGCCTTAGCAGGCACTGACAGGGCTGGAGCCACCAGGGAGGAGGGGACCATGTTTGTTAAACATCTCTCATGCCAGGAACAAATTAGGTGTTTATGACTTCAGTCCTCACACTCTGGTGGTAAGAAACCAAAAATGAGAGGTTGGGGATCTTGCGCAAGCTAAATTAGAATCTAAATCCATGTTCTAGGGAGCAGGCAAAAAAAGGAACGGGACGCCTGCCCCAAGTCAACACTGCAGCAGCAGAGGAGGGAGGAATGGGGGGGGCCAATGGGCTCAGGGACTTTCCCAGCTGCAATGACACAGCTAGTAAGTACACTGTCCTTTCAGAAACTTGGAAGGAGAAGGGAGGAAAAGGGAAGAGGGAAGGAGAGAGAGAAGGAAGAGGGAGGGAGAAGGGAAGAAAAGAAGAAAGGAAGGAAAGGGAGGAAGGGAGGAACGGAGGAAGAAGGGACATTACTTATTTTATTATTTCTCAAGTCTCCTATTTTAATTTTGGGAGGGGGATTTGGGTCACACCTGGCAGCACTCAGGGGCTACTCCTGGCTCTACGCTCAGGCATGGGGGACCATATGGGATGCCGGGAATCGAACCACCGTCCTTCTGCATGCAAAGCAAATGCCCTACCGCTGTGCTATCTTTCTGGCCCCCAATTTTATTTTATTTTATTTTTTTTTGTTTTGTTTTGTTTTTTGGGCCACACCCGGCAGTGCTCAGGGGTTACTCCTGGCTGTCTGCTCAGAAATAGCTCCTGGCAGGCACGGGGGACCATATGGGACACCGGGATTCGAACCAACCACCTTTGGTCCTGGATCGGCTGCTTGCAAGGCAAACGCCGCTGTGCTATCTCTCCGGGTCTGGCCCCCAATTTTAATTTTTAAATAAAAATTATGTTTTGAGGGGGCGGACCAATAATACAGCAGGTAGGGAGGGGGTTCGCCTTGCAGTTGGCAGAACCTGGGTTCAATCTCTGGCATCCCATATGGTCCCCCAAGCCTGGCAGGAGTGATTTCTGAGTGCAGAGCCAGGAGTAACCCGAGCACCACAGGGTGTGGCCCAAAACCAAACCAAAAAATAAAATTAACTTTTGCAAGGCCAGAGTGACAGTACAGAGGGTAGGGCACTTGCCTTACACACAACAAACCGGTGCTCAATCCCTGGTACCCTATATGATCCTTTGAGCCCCCCAGGAGTGATCTCTGAGTGCAGTCAGGAAGGAGTAAGTCACGAGCACTGCCCTTGTGGTCCAAAAACAAACAATAAAAACAACAGGTTTTTTTTTTTTTTGCTTTTGGTGGTGATAGGAATTGGAACCAGGGTCACAGTCATCAGAGCTACACAGGAAGCAAGTGCTTTCTCTCCTTCACTCTCTCTCCTAGGAAACAAGTGTTAAAATACAAAACAAGCCAAACTGAATACCTCGACCATTTCTCACCATCTATTTGGGTAATTCTAGTCTAGTGGTTCTTCAAAACTTATTTTATCTATGAAATCCTTTTCGTAAGAAACAAGTTACTGAATAACCTCCTTGGAAATCTATGAATAAAGTACTCCCTCAGTTGCATCCAACGCTATTCCCACTGCCCTGGACTACTCCGGTCCTCTTTGAGAGATATCTGTCTTAGTATAGTCTCAGAAAAACAAACCCATCAGAGGCCAGAGAGGAAAAAAAAAAGAAGATATGGCAGCCCAGGCTTTGGTGCACTCTGGAAGGAGCTGGGCCGAGTCCTGCTGGTAGAAGTTCCAGCAACTGCCCCACACATCACAGCCTCTGTCATGCCAAAGGCCCAGCTTCACAGTTTCAAGACTAATTTCTACAGACACACCAAATTGATGAAACTTCTGGGTACAGAGGCTTTCGGGTTGAAAACGGGTTTCATGGAGTGGGGGTGGCAGCTTCCCTCCACTCCATCCTGCACTTCCGATAGCCTCAGCAGCCACAGCCAAGGTCATATAAATTGACCAACTAGGCTCTACAGATCCTGGAGTTTCCAGGGACGAGCAGCCACACAACACCTCCAAATTCCTCAATACTGACATCTCAGTAGGAACACACCAAATTAGATAGAAAAGGAACAGAGAAACCAACTAAGCAAATAAAAACAAAAACACAGAAGGCTCAACTAGCAGCAAACAGCCTATTAGTAAACCCTCAGACTCTGACTGACTTAATGGCTCTCATTCTGATATACAATTTTCACAAATTTTCTAATCTATTTATTTTTTAAGTCCATCGGCCATTTAGTCGTAACAAGCAATAACAAGTAAATTATTTTGTGCCTACTAAGGGGTAGGCTTGGGGGTGATTGAGAAATTGGGGATAACTGTGGAGGGAATATTATACTGGTGGCAGATTAGTATTGGAGTACTGAATGCCCAAAACAACTATATTATAAACAACCTCGTAATCCACGGTGTTTAATTAAAAGAATGTTCAGGATAAAGGAAGACTGTGGTCATCACCGAGCTAAACTAGAGTAGAGGAGGAAATGCTGTCCATTTTCACACAGCTTTAGAGAAAGGAAGGGAAACACACACTGGTGCTGAGAAGTGAGGGAGCCCCAAAGCACAACAGGTGAAAGACTGGGACTGAGAAATGACACACCAGACAAACTGGGCTGTGCTGCCGAGTCTGGAGAAATTCAGGCAGAAATTCAGGCTCAAAGGTGTACTGGGAGGAGTAGTAGGGGCAAAGGGCTGAGTATGCCTTCTTTTTTGTTTGTTTGGTTTTTTGGGTCACACCCAGCAGCACTCAGGGGTTACTCCTGGCTCTAAGCTCAGAAATCGCTCCTGGCAGGCTCGGGAGGACCATACGGGATGCCTTACCTCTAAGCTATCTCTCCGGCCCCTCATCTTTCATAGAGGAACCTGAGTAGTCTATTCTTACTCTATACAAGCTTTATTTTTGCTTTTGGGATTTGGGTTTGGGAGAGGTGTCCTTTCCATTATAAAGCTTCTGTGAAAGCTAGGTCATTCATTTATGCCATTATTACTAGGATGGGGTGCACATACAATCTCCTGGATGTCTGCTTAGGGACCACTCCTGGTGGGGCGCCAGAGTTTGAAACTGGGTCAACCACAAACAAGGCAAGTGCCCAGTTGCTGCACTATGTCTTAACCCATCTGCAATACATCTTGAATGGAAATTATGGTGAGATGATCAATTGCAGTTAGCAAGGACACCACCTTTTGTTGCTTCTTTTTTGTTTTTGAATTTTATTTATTTATTTATTCCTTTTGTTTTTTAGAATATACCTATCAGTGTTCAGGACTTACTCTTGGCTCTGCACTCAGGAATCCCTCCTAGCCGACTCATGAGGCCATTTGGAATGCCACACATCGAACCTGGGTCAGCCACATGCAAGGCAAATAAATGCCCTGCCTATATATATATATATATATAAATAAATATAATATATATTTATAATATAATATAATATATATAATATAATATATATAATATATATTATATATATTATATTATATATAATATATAATAATATATTAATAATAATATAATATATATAATAATATAAATAAATAAAAAATAAATAAACATACATATATATGTATGTTTATATATATATATGTATGTTTATTTATTTATTTTTTATTTTGGTTTTTGGGTCACACCCAAAAAATATATATATATATATGTATGTATGTTTATTTATTTTTTATTTTGGTTTTTGGGTCACACCCGGCGGTGCTCAGGGGTTACTCCTGGCTGTCTGCTCAGAAATAGCTCCTGGCAGGCACAGGGGACCATATGGGACACTGGGATTCGAACCAACCACCTTTGGTCCTGGATCGGCTGCTTGCAAGGCAAACGTCGCTGTGCTATCTCTCCGGGCCCACCCTGCCTATATTTTTACGGCACTGGCCCCACTATCTTGCATCTCTAAAACAAAACTTCCCACCACGGGGCTGGAGCACATCAGGGAGGGCATTTGTTTTGCATGAGGCCAATCCACCATCAGGAACGATCCCTGAGCTCAGAGCCAGGAGTAACCTGAGTGCTGCTGGGTGTGGCCCCAAAACAGAAAAAAACAAAGCAAACTTTCATGTCACTATGTACCTTAGATGTAACTGTTAAAGACTTGTAATTCACATTGGTCAAAATAAAAATCATTTAAAAAAATAATAAAACAAAGCAAACCTCCCTCCTGTTTCCTGTGAGTCCAGGCACAGAGCATGAAGCAAGGCTGTCATAACTTGGAGCTGCTGGGCCAGAGTTCCCAAGGGGAAGCCATTGACTTGAATCTCATAAAGCAAGTCCGTCAATGATCTCCTTTTTTTTTCTTTTTGATGGTTTTTGGGTCACACCCGGCAGTGCTCAGGGGAAACTCCTGGCTCCATGCTCAGAAATTGCTCCTGGCAGGCACAGGAAGCCGGATTCAAACTGATGACCTTCTGCATGAAAGGCAAACGCCTTACCTCCATGCTATCTTTCCGGCCCCAATGATCTACTCCTTTAATGATTCCAACTGAGTGGGGCTCTGACCACCATGAGCAAAGCTACAGGCAGATTTCCAACTCTGGATTTCTCATGAAGCTTTTCTGAGTAAGAAGATTTTTTTTTTTTTTTTTTTTTTGGTTTTTGGGCCACACCCGGCGGTGCTCAGAAGTTACTCCTGGCTGTCTGCTCAGAAATAGCTCCTGGCAGGCACGGGGGACCATATGGGACACTGGGATTCGAACCAACCACCTTTGGTTCTGAATCGGCTGCTTGCAAGACAAATGCCGCTGTGCTATCTCTCCAGGCCGAGTGAGAAGATTTTTTTCTTTTATTGTGGGCCACACCTGGAACAGCACAGGGGCCATTCCTGGCTCTGTGTTCAGGAAGGTCACTTCTGATGATGCCCATCTGTAGTGCTGGGCGTTTGGGAATTTGAAGACAGGTCTGCAGGATGAAAGGCCTTAACCCTAGCCCAGGCTGATGTCTCCAGTCCAGAGGAAGACATACTTGTCAGTTAGAAAGACTTTTATCAGACCACAAGAGGAAATGACTCAGAACCACAAGTATAAAATCAGGCTCTGGGGGAGGAATCTGAATGGTATTCAGTGGTCACTTCTGACAATGTTTGTGGGACCACATAGGGCACCAGGGATCACACTGGGGTCAGCCATATGCAGAGCAAATGCTTCACCTCCCACACCATCTCTAGCAGAGAAAACCTGGTTTTTGTTGCATGCAAGACAATCTCCTTACCTGCTGTATTACGTCCCTGGCCCCACTTTCTACATTTTAAGAATTAATTTACTTTTGGTTTTGGCTTACACCTGCAAGTACTTCTTGCTACTTCCGGCTCTGTGTTCTGGGGACCACATTGTGATCATACTGTAATCAGTCATCTGCAAAGCAAGTCCAAATACCGTACTAATCTCCTTAGCTCAGGAACTGTTATTTTTAAAATCTAACTTTTGTTTGTTTGTTTTTGTTTGGGGGGCTCACCCAGTGACACTAAGGGGTTACTCCTGGATCTGCGCTCAGAAATTGTTCCTGGTTTGGGGGACCATATGGGACACGGGAGATCGAACCGCAGTCCATCCTACGTCAGCCACAAGCAAGGCAAATGCCCTATCGCTGCACCACTGCTCTGGCCCCTAAAATCTAACTTTCTTAAAAAAATAATCTAATTTTCTAAATAAATAAATAAATAAATAAATAAATAAATAAATAAATAAATAAATAAATAAATAAATAAATAAATAAAATAAAAAGGGGCCGAAGAGATAGCATGGAGGTAAGGCGTTTGCCTTGAATGCAGGTCGGTGGTTAGAATCCCGGCATCCCATATGGTTCCCTGAGCCTGCCAGGAGCTACTTCTGGGCATAGAGCCAGGAGTAACCCCTGAGTGCTGCCGGGTGTGACTCAAAAGAAACAAATACCAAAAACCAAAAATAAAAAATCTCATTTTCTAATTTTCAAAATTTGTTTTTGGGGGGGCCACACCAAAAGTGCTCAGGGGTTACTCCTGGCTCTGCACTCAGAAATTACTCCTAATTATTCCTAATTACTTGAGAGACCATACAGGATGTCGGGGATAGAACCCAAGTCAGCCCCATGAGCAAGGTACATGTCCTACCTGCTGTGCTACAGATCTGACCCCAAAACTAACTCTCTTTGATAACTGAAATACTTGTATGGTTTTAAAGTCAAACTAATAGAAAATTAATTTTCTGGAGGAAGTCTAGCTTCCTCCCTATTCCATCTATAAATTTTTTGGGGGGGGTTTTTGGGTCACACCCAATAGCGCTCAGGGGTTACTCCTGGCAGTCTGGGGGACCATATGGGATCAAACCAATGACCTTCTGTATGAAAGGAAAACGCCTGGGGCCAGAGAGATAGCACAGCAGCGTTTGCCTTGCAAGCAGCTGATCCAGGACCAAAGGTGGTTGGTTTGGATCCTGGTGTCCCATATGGTCCCCATGCCTACCAGGAGCTATTTCTGAGCAGATAGCCAGGAGGAACCCCTGAGCACTGCCAGGTGTGGCCCAAAAACCAAAAACCAAAATAAAAACAAAAACAAATAAAAAAAAAAAGGACAACGCCTTACCTCCATGCTATCTCTCTCTCTCTAGCCCCCATCTATGAATTTTTAAACAGAGTCAGACAGATAGAAGATGAAATACGACTCCTTTTGGCCAGAACAGTACATCAGGTAGGGAGGGCATCACATGCACTAGAACCCCACCCACGGTCCCCACCACCCACTTCCAGGACTATGTCCTCAGCACTTGCTGAGTATGACCTCAAAATGTAAACGAAACAGAGAAAATCATGGCCTCTGGCTTCTAATGTGCAGTGAATGTCCTTAGACTGCGAACTTGAAATGCACTCCCTTAGACCTCCACCCCTGTTCACCTCCAGGTGGTGTTGCGAGGTTTGATTAAACAGGGCATCAGCCTGTGTAGTAGGCTCTCCTTTGGGAATCCCACACCCCAGAGCAAACAAGCTAAGGAAGAGCTAAGGGCCAGGACCAAGGCTGACTCCCCTCTCACGCCACACTGCAACGTGGGGCTCATGCCTGGGCTGGGAATCTGGGCTACTCCCCGTTCCTGACTACCACACACCCTCCAGCAAATGCAGGAGAAAGAAACTGGTCCCCAGAGTGGCTGCGCAGGACTCACAGTGTTGAGAGCGTTGAGAGTGGTGTCATCTCGCGACGCCGCCACACAGCCGTCCTCCGTGGAGCCTCCATCGCACATGCCCGCAAAGGCAGCCATGCTCCTTGAAGAGAGGGGAGGAAAGCTTCAGCAGAGTGGTGCGCACCCTAACACGCGGAGAGCGTTTCAGCCCCGACCACAGGTCTCTGTCCTGTTTGAGCTTGTTGAAAACAATTTAGGGGGCCAGAGAGATCGAACAGTGTTTGCCTTTTAGGTGGCTGACCCAGGATGGATTCCCAGTCCCCTGAGTGATCCTTGAGCACTGAACGGGGAGGAAGCCCTTGAGCATTGGGGCACGGCCAGCCCTCAAACAAAACCAAAACAAAAAGAGATTTTTCTTTTAAATTAAGTTCTTCTTTACTTAGGAAAAAAAATGTTTCATTTACATCTATTTCCCTTCTTTTGGGGTTGGGAGGGGGCTGAGGGCCACTGTACTATTACTCTGGCTTATTTCTCTTATTTCTTCCCAAGTTTATTAGCTTTCAGGTATAAGGGCATCAAAACTTAACCCAGCAGTTATATATGCTATATACATCAACTGCCTCTAAGCAAATTTAAAGACAAATAAAGAGAGCATCCAGTGAAGTCTTCTGAAATCTTTTCTGTCATCTGCCGCCATGCAGAACACTGGTGGCCACAGAAGAGGGTTTTCTGTTTGTTTGTTTTGGCTTTGTTTTGGGGGCTGCACCCACTGAGTACCCGGAGCTTACTCCTGGGCTTTGCACTCAAGGACCTCTCCTGGCAGTGTTGAGGGGCCATATGTGGTGCCAACAACTGAAACCAGGCTAGTTGCTTGTAAGGTAAATGTCTTACACATTAATAACTCTCTCTCAGGTTCTGTGTCACCGTACTTTTGGTATATACAATGACAATGCGATTTCCAAATTCACTGCAGACAAGTCAAAATGCTTTACCTGATGATTTCAGGGATAGTTTTAAAACTTTTCTTTTGGGCCCGGAAAGATAGCACAGCGGCGTTTGCCTTGCAAGCAGCCGATCCAGGACCAAAGGTGGTTGGTTCGAATCCCGGTGTCCCATATGGTCCCCCGTGCCTGCCAGGAGCTATTTCTGAGCAGACAGCCAGGAGTAACCCCTGAGCACCGCCAAGTGTGGTCCAAAAACCAAACCAAACCAAAACAAAACAAAAAATCTTTTCTTTTGTAGTTTAAGTTTCTTTTGTTGTTGTTTGTTTGTTTGTTTGTTTTTGACCACACCTGGTGTTGCTCAGGATACCATAGATCAAACCCAGGTCAACTGCAAGCAAGGCAAGTGCCCTACCTAAGATACCATCTCTCTAGCCCACAGCTGAGGTATCTCATAGGTTAGTAAACTCTCGTTTAGATGATCCACAAAAACTAATGATCATGGAGCCAGAGAGAGAGGATGGTGAGTAAGGAGCTTACTTAGCACGTGACAGACCTGATTTCAGTCCCTGTACTCCATATGGTCACAGCCAATGTGATCCTTGAACAGAGACCGAGTGCCATTTGGTGTGGTGCTGAAACTAACCAAACAAGCAAATACTGTGACTGGCTATCAAGTAATGAAACTTAGGAGATTCTGATTATCTAATTACTCATCCAGATTTGATAAATGTTGTAACTGCATGATTCTTAAGAGGTCCAATCTGGATAGAAGCAAACATCAAGAAGGGAAATGTGACTTCACTCTGGCAAACTTTGCTCTATAAGGATCAGTGCTGGGATTACTCCAAGAGTATGACAAAATAAATCCTAAATAAAGAAATTTTCAGGGAAAGCAGAAGATCTAGCACTACTGATTAACTTCAGACAGTTTAATTCAGAAAGCAGGCCAGGGTGGACCCCAATTACCTCGCTGCCCTCAAGTACATAAGGAGGTCACAGTCATTGACTCCGGGCATCCAAACCAGTTCCTCATTCTGGGTCACGGTATCACCATCTGGAGAGGGAAATGGCTGTAAATCCGGAAGCTTGGCCTGGAACACAGAAAAGAAACCAAAATCAAGGTATCCTCAGCATTCATAAGGATTCATAAGGATTCATAAGGATCCTCAGCAAGCAGACCTGGGGACATGGTAGCCAAACTGAGTGCTCCTTTGGCAGTACCAAAGCCCAAGCTACTATTTCCTCAAAGAAGACCTGGCAATAGACAAAGTGCTTAATCTATCTAAGGACCAGCATGATCCAAAGATTGAAACAAAAAATAGAGCTGTTGGCACGAAGGGGGGAAAAGTTTCAGCAAACAAAAGCTCTCTGTTAAATAAAAACACACATTTTCAAAACAAGAAATCAATAGGAGAGGGGGAAAAACCCACAAAAACAACCCCAAAATAACCCACCTCCATTACCTCCAGCAGCTACAAAAACACAAATGATGAGAACTCACCAGAGGAAGTTTGTTTAAAATGCAAACTAAACCAATAGCTCTAAAGACTGGAGCCCTGATTTGCATGCGGAAGCCCAGGACTAATCACCAGTACCTCTGGGTCCTTAGACTACCACTGGGTATGGCCAAAAGTGAGAGTGGAGTCAGGGCTGGGAAATGCCCGAGAGCACTGGGGCACAGTCTTCCTCCCACAAAGCACCACAGTGGGAACAGTCACGTACTGCTGGGTAGGGTCCCAAAGAAGAAAAATGCAACCATGTTAAAGTACTGCTTCATACAGACGAATGGCTAAAGAAACTGGTACATATACACAATGGAATATTATGCAGCTGTCAGGAGAGATGAAGTCATAAAATTTTCCTATACATGGATGTACATGGAGTCTATCGTGCTGAGTGAAATAAGTCAGAGGGAGAAAGAGAGAGAGACACACACAGAATAGTCTCACTCATCTATGGGTTTTAAGAAAAATAAAAGTCATTTTTTGCAACAATCCTTAAAGACAATGAGAGGAGGGCTGCAAGTTCCAGCTCACTTCATGAAGCTCACCACAAAGAGTGGTAAATGCAGTTATAGAAATAACTACACTGAGAACTACCATAATCATGTGAATGAATGAGGGAACTGGAAATCCTGTCTAGAGTATAGGTGGGGGTGGGGTGGGATGGAGGGAGATTTGGGACATTGGTGGGGGAAATGTTGCACTGGTGAAGGGGGTGTTCTTTACATGACTGAAACCTAATCACAATCATATTTGTAATCAAGATGTTTAAATAAAGAAAAAAAGAAAAAAAGGAATGCTTCATACAAAGCACTTCAGACTGAACAAGTTATGTCCAACATTAAAATAAAAGGTAGTTCAATAAACATGGAAGAGCATGCTGACCACAGGCCGTGCAACACCCCAAAGATCTCAGCACTCACGCATTCAACTGTGTCTATCTTAACAGAGAGAAGGGAAGTTCACCACAATCCAGAAGGTGTCACTTCTAATTGTCAAATTCTTCTACTTCTGGGTGTCGTTTTGTTGGGGGGAGAGTAACACTAAGCAGGCTGCATGTGTGGGAAATGAATACTTTCCAATGGCTATTTGCCAGTCTGTTTTTGGGGGGGCCACAGTAAGGAAAGATCAAGGTTATACCTATCTCTATGCCCAGGGTTCACTCCTAGTTGGGTGCCAAGGAGTGAAACCAAGCTGGCCATGTGCAAGACAAGGGCCCTACCCACTGTACAGTCCCTCCAGCCTGCCAATAGATAGGTTTGGTTTTTTCCCCCAATATACATGTTAATGGTTTTGAAAACTGTGTCTTGAGGCTGGAGCAATAACACAGCAAATAGGACATTTGCCTTGCATGCAGCTGACCTGGATTCGATCCCTAGCACCCCAAAAGATCCTCTGAGCCTACCAGGAATTATTTCTGAACACAGAGCCAGGAGTAAGCCCTGAGCACTGCCAGGTGTGGCCCCAAAAAACCCAACATAAATAAAAGATAAAAAATAAAGCCACTTTAGTTTTATTTCCACCTCTGGGTATATGAAAATTTTTTTACTACTGTACATCATCACAACTTGTAATCTTGGTCTTTCCTTCTTGCCTTTGTATAAGGCCAAAAGAAACACATTGGCTACTTTGACAACCTTAAAGCAAACTCCGTTGGAATGTCACCAACAGCATGCCCTTTGTGACCAAATCCAGCAACCAGAACTTCATCGTTTTTCTTAATGAAATTCAAGCAGCCATCATTGGATACAAAAGCTGTGATTTTTCTTGCTGTTCTTGATCAGCTGAACACGAACACATTCCCTAATAGCAGAATTTGGCTGTTTGGCCTCAACTCCAACTTTCTCCAGCACAATTCCCTTTGAATGGGAAGCCCCTCCGAAAAGATTGGCTTTCAGGTTGTGCCCAAATGTGCTTTTCTATACTGATTGTCATACCATTTCTGATCTTGCCAGGGGCTGTGGAGCTTCCGAGCTGTATGAAGACCACAACACTTACCCATCCGACCAGCAGCACAAGTCCAAGCGAAAAAGCTTAGGTGTGTTTTTTTTTTTTTTAAATAAAAAGTGTCTGGGCCCGGAGAGATAGCACAGCGGTGTTTGCCTTTCAAGCAGCCGATCCAGGACCAAAAGTGGTTGGTTCGAATCCTGGTGTCCCATATTGTCCCCCATGCTGGTCAGGAGCTATTTCTGAGCAGACAGCCAGGAGTAACCCCTGAGCACCGCTGGGTGTGGCCCAAAAACCAAAAAAATAAAATAAAATAAAAAGTGTCTTTGTGAAGGAGGAACAACTCAGACCAACCAAGAGAGAAAATGGGCTAGAAATATAATTACAGTTTATAGAAAAAAGAAAATCAAAATAGCTCTTACACATAAGATTATCAATTCTGCTGATAAGAGAAATATCAAGTTACATCAGACTGCACAGCATTCCAAAGTAGGGCAATATACTAAGCTGCAGACTAGAGGGAGCAAGTAGAGCACCTGGCTTGTATGTGGTCAAACCCGGTTCAATCCCCGTCACCCCTATTGTCCCTCAAGCACCACCAGGAGAGATTTCTTAGTTCAGTAATAAGCCCTGAGCACATCTGGGTACGTCACCTCCCAAGGAAAAATAAATAAATAAAGGGAAGATGGGGCCAGAGTGATAATGCAGTCGTAGTGCATTTTCCTTGCACGTGGCTGATCCAGGACAGACCTCAGCTGGATCCCTGGTGTCCCATATGGTACCCCAAGTCAGGAGCAATTTCTGAGTGCCACAGGGTGTGGCCCAAAAACCAAAAATAAAATAAAGGAGAGAGATAGTACAGTAGGTAGGGTGATTGCCTTGCATGTGGTTGAGGTTTGATACTCAGCATCTTATATTATCTCCCAACTACCACCAGGAGTGATTCCTGAGTGTCTGCAGAGCCAGGAGTAACCCCCACAGCACCACCCGATGTGGCTCCAAAACAAAAAAGAGAAAAGACACAAGACAACAGAAAGAACTGCACTCCCCCACCCATTTTATAATTTAATCAACTAATATACACCTTTACTTTTTGGTATTTGGGATACACCCAGGCAGTATTCAGAGGTTACTCCAAGCTTTGCACTCAAGAGATTACTCATGGGGGCTGGAGAGACAATTTGGGGTACCAGAGATACATCCTGGGTCAGCAGGATCTATGTCTACTCTGCGGCACTATCTTTCTAGCCCCTAATTAGTAACTTACTTCACTGATACCCACTAGATGTTAGGAAGCAATTTAATATAAAAAAGGAGGGGGCCCAGAGAGATAGCACAGCGGTGTTTGCCTTGCAAGCAGCCGATCCAGGACCAAAGGTGGTTGGTTCGAATCCCGGTGTCCCATATGGTCCCCCGTGCCTACCAGGAGCTATTTCTGAGCAGAGAGCCAGGAGTAACCCCTGAGCACCGCCGGGTGTGACCCCCCCCCCCAAAAAAAAACCAAAAAAAATAAAAAAATAAAAAAAATATAAAAAAGGAGGATTTATCTTATTTTTTTTTTCTTCTATTGCTATGCTACTACTCAGGCTCTTATCTTCTTATCTTGTACTTCTTTTTTTGGTTTTGTTTTTGGGCCACACCTGTTGATGCTCAGGGTTACTCCTGGCTATGCGCTCAGAAATCGCTCCTGGCTTGGGGGACCATGAGATGCAGGGATCTGAACCACCGTCCATCCTGGATCGGCTGCATGCAAGGCAAACTCCCTATTTCTTTGCTATCGCTCCAGCCCCTATCTTGTCTTTCTCATGTAATTAAGAAACCAAGAACAAGGGAAGTTTCATATATTCTGCTAATGAAAAAAGAAACAGAAAACCAACAAGTGTTCACCCTAATAAAGAGACTGTACATCTGCACACACCCCACCCACCCAAGAAGAATTCTCGAAGAGTGTCAAAGCAGAACATCCAAAAAACCTCCAGAGTAAACCCCAAAATTCCAAGATATGCAAAGAGCAAGAGAACAAGCTCAAAGATGTAACCAGCCAAAACTAGGTTGGGAGACATTATTTACCCTAGGTCTGTCTGTGTGTTTGAAGGCCAGATTGGGCAGTACTCTGGACTTACTCCTGGCTCTCTGCGCAGGGATCACTCTGGAGGTATTGAGGACTCACAGTGGTGCCAACAATGAAACTGAAGTCAGTGGCAAGCAAGGCCTTATCCAGTGGACTACCTCTCAGGTTCCCAAATGTTTTAAAATCTGAACTGTCCAACTTCTATTTTTGTTTTCGGATCACACCTATCAGTGATCAGGTCTGACACCTGGCTCTGTGCTCAGAAATGACTCCTCCAGGCAGACTTGAGGAACTATAAGGGATTGAACTCGAGTCAGCCATGTGCAAGGCAAGTGTCCTACCCATCGTATTACCCACTGGCTATGCACTCAGAAATCGCTCCTGGCTTTGGGGATCATATGGGATACTGGGGAATTGAACTGTGGTCTGCCCTAGGCTAGTGCTCGGAAGGCACACCTTATGGCTGTGCCACCGCTCCAGCCCCTATTGCCTTTGATTTTATACCACCACTGCTGCAGCTGCTGCCACCACATGGAGGCCAAACTGCATTTATAGACTTCATATAATTATTAATTATATAATTATCATCGGGAATAAAATAGTCTCTAGTGGTCACAACAACTCTAAATTGATAAAGGGATCACAGAACAGTCAAGATGAGCTGAAATTGGCTTTACCTGATGGCTAGGCCCGACTCGGATTTCCCCCTGTGTGCTGTTCAGCCGCCTGTCGTGGAGAGAGCAAACAGTTAGCGCACTGGAGGTTAGACGGACACTCAGCTTGCAGAGAACAAAGCCCACTGCAGAAAACTGAAGGACAACGTGAGAACATGGATATCCCCGTTATTTCCCAAGATGCTCCCTGCATTCTCCCACCCTGCAGTATACAACCCCAATATTTCCATCTGAACCCCAGTGGAAGAGCACGTGCTTGTGCGGCCCAGATATGGCAGAGAGAACACAAGTCGCCAAGCATATGACCAAGCCTGGTTCAAGCCATGGTTCCACCACTCCGGTCCCAGAATTTAAATTCTTAATTCAGGGCCCTGAGAGATAGCACAGCGGCGTTTGCCTTGCAAGCAGCGATCCAGGACCAAAGGTGGTTGGTTTGAATCCTGGTATCCCATATGGTCCCCCGTGCCTGCCAGGAGCTATTTCTGAGCAGACAGCCAGGAGTAACCCCTGAGCACGGCCGGGTGTGGCCCAAAAACCAAAAACAAACAAAAAAAAAAACCTTAATTCAGAAATAACAATAATAATTTCAACAGCAATATATCAGATGATAAGACAGAAGGACTTAAGGAAATAGTGAGGTGAATGTGATAACCCCTATACTACGGAAACACCTAAGGACTTAAGGAAATAGTGAATGATAAAATATTTTGCATCTTTTATACAGTAACCGTCAGAAAA
The DNA here is from genome assembly GCF_024139225.1 of Suncus etruscus. Classification (NCBI taxonomy): domain Eukaryota; kingdom Metazoa; phylum Chordata; class Mammalia; order Eulipotyphla; family Soricidae; genus Suncus; species Suncus etruscus. The sequence goes on from NC_064853.1 coordinate 4,314,330, forward strand.
GACCTTCTAGGTAGGTAGATTTGGGCAGAGATAAGACTTAAAGGAGAGAGCCTGTTAAGGTGCTTGTACTGCATGCAGCTGACCCCAGGCCAAACTCTGGTACTCCATATGATCCGAGTACTGTCGGAAGGAAGCCCTGAGCACCACTGGGTGTGGTCAAGCCCTTCTTTCTCAAACCCTAGGCCCTCAATGAAAGCAGATGGAAAGGACTTAGCCAGCTGATCTTTTCTTCTACCTCTCTGTCCCTTTTGGTTTGTTTGGGGGCCACACCCAATGGCTGCATGCAAGGCCAGAGATTCCCCCACAGTCCTGAACTCTGGCCCTCCCCCAAGCCCTTCTTAAAACGTGGGTGACCACCCCACTGGGGTTGCAAAATTTTTGACAATAGTAAAGGATTCTGAATGTACAGCACCATAATTAGCTCAACTGTAGAATGAATCCTGGCTGCTTCTGAAGCACTCAGTCATGTACTTCCGGGACAAAGCAGGCGACAGTGGAAGCTGAGCAGTTCTGCCTATGCCATTCTCATCACTCCCAACACCTGCCTTCCCTGGCTAAAGCCAGAAAGAAAACCTAACACCTACTCCTCTGGACCACAGAGAACTCACAGGGCTGAGAGCAAGGCTTGCTCACTGGAACAAGTACCCTGAGCACTGCTGGAGGGACCCTGAGAACAGTGCCAGGAGACTAAACACCAGCCAGGATGACCCCAACACATATAAAGAAAGCCCAAAAAGTAATTTCCATTAAGCCCTTTTTTTATTTTTATGTGTGGTTTTTGGGTCACACACGGCAGTGCTCAGGGGTTATTCCTGGCTCCAGGCTCAGAAATTGCTCCTGGCAGGCTCGGGGGACCATATGGGGCGCCGGGATTGGAACCGATGACCTTCTGCATGAAAGGCAAATGCCTTACCTCCATGCTATCTCTCCGGCCCCTCATTAAGCCCTTTTTGATCTCATCATCTTACCCCACAAACTAGAATGCCCTCCTTCCTCGCTGTTCCTCCTCAAACATTCTTGGCACATCTGATCCCAAATGGCACAGGGTGCTTGGTGATGGGGACAAAACTCCCCCAAAAGCAGCATACCTAACCCTAAACTGAGTCAGCCTTTTGTGGGCGAATGCAGGAAAACTGAGGAGCCAAGGAGTGAGTGGGCTTTTCAGTGAGAGCTGCTCTGCTATTTAACTTGAACGTAGCTGAAAAGTATGGCCACGTTACAAAGGACCAAAGGAAATGGGATCTTGAGTTTTTTTCCCTCCAGGGGTGTGATCTTCTAGTCCCATTGGTAGGTTTGAAATTGTTAAATGAAAATTATTATTTCCTTCAAGCCCTGTGTCCAGCAGTGCCTTCTTTTAATTCAGTGGTTTTTCTCATGGAGTCTGTTTTGGCAAAAGTTGGCAGTGGAGGGGCCAGCGTATGAGAATCCAACAGGCAGCACTTGCCTTGCATGTAGCCAACTGGGGTTTGATCACCAGCATCACCTATGGTTCCCCGAGCACCTCTAGTCATCCCTGATCACCACGGGTGGGGCACCAAAAACATATAAGCAAAATAAAACAACAATAAACTTGGCAGTAGACATGAGAGAGGAAGAGAGAACAATAAAAAGAAGGCAAATGGTCTGCTCTTTTGCTTCTAAAGTTTACAGCTTGGGGCCAGAGAAGTGGTAAAGTGGTTAGTGTGGGATGCTTCCCTTGCACAAGGACCTCCTAGGCTAAATTAACACCATGAACTGAGTAGAGAGGTGAGCAAAAAGGACAAAATTAGACAACTTCAAGAGCAGACAGCCCCTGCATGTTGAATTCCAGAGAACTCTGACAAATACAAAAGGGGACAACAGAACTCCCTAAATAGAAATAAAACTCTGTGGACAGAGCAGACTGAAAGAGCGTGAGAGGAAGAGGAAAGCACAGCCATATTCTGTCTTCTGGCAGAGACCTGCAATACTGGTGTCAAGAAGGTAAGATGGGGGCCAGAGAGCTAGCATGGAGGTAAGGTGTTTGCCTTTCATGCAGAAGGTCATTGGTTCGAATCCCGGCACCCCATATGGCTCCCCGAGCCTGCCAGGAGCACTGCCAGGTGTGACCCAAAAACCAAAAACCAAAAACCAAAAAAAAAAAAAAAAAAAAAAAGAAGAAGGTAAGATGACTTTTCTAGCAGAATTGCACAGGGCCTGCGTAAGAGGGATGCAGAGAAGGCAAATAAGCCAGAAGGCAACTATTTGATTTCATTTTTTTATTTGTTTATTTTTGTCTTTGGGGACATACTCAGGGATTACTTCCTGCCTCTATGCTCAGGAGTCATTCCGGGCCATATGGGATGCCAGGGATTGAACCTAGGTTGGCTGTGTGCAAGGTGCTATACTATAGTTCCGACCCCTTTATTTATTTTTGAGCTGTGTTCAGGGATCACTTGCTGAAGAAAGTTGGGGGAGAGGGAGGGCCTTAGTGCTATGGGGAGCGCACCAGGCTTGGCAGCAAGAAAGACAAGCGCCTCATTGAATGAGTTCACCCTGTTCCCACTGCCTTTCCAAACTGGCCCTTGTAATGAATGAGCAAAGTTCACTGCCGAAAGAGTTCTCATCTTCTAAATACTTCCTGTGAGTGCTAGGCTGGCTACTAGCAGGCTGAGCCAAAGTAGGCTACTGCAAATATGGTTGGCAACTTGTGCCCACAGTCCAACTTCCAGGTTCTTCCAGGAAAGAGGCGAGCCTGCCTCCTTTGGAACCTGCAAAACCTGTGGTCTGATCCTGGCACAAAACAGGACAGACAGAAATGCACTTCGAGAACTGCCCTGGATCTTACGGCCATAAATGACACTGCAAAAACCCAAACGGCCCCTCGAAGGAAAAGGTTCCCCAGGTCTGTTCCTCACGTGATGCCAGAGATGGACAGGTTAACTGTGAAATTTTGTTTTTGGTTTTTGGGCCACACCTGGCAGTGCTCAGGGGTTACTCCTGGCTGTCTGCTCAGAAATAGCTCCTGGCAGGCACGGGGAACCATATGGGACACCGGGATTCGAACCAACCACCTTTGGTCCTGGATCGGCTGCCTTGCAAGGCAAACGCCGATGTACTATCTCTCCAGGCCCAACTGTGAAATATTTTTATTTTACTTTGGTTTTTTTTTTTTTTTTCGGTGACAATTCCCAATATCGAGAGAGCGAGAGAGAGTGAGAGAGAGAGAGAGAGAGAGAGAGAGAGAGAGAGAGAGAGAGAGAGAGAGAGAGAGAGAGAGAGAGAGAGAGAGAGAGAGAGAGAGAGAGAACAGCAGGGAACCAAACTGCAGTCCGTTCTAGGCTAGTGTGGGCAAGGCAGATGCCTTACCCCTATGCTTCCGCTCCGGCCCCAGTTTGTATATATTTTTTAATATATCTATATATGTGGAGTTCTGTTCACTCAGAAATCGCTCCTGGATTGGAGGACCATATGGGACGCCGGGGGATTGAACTGCAGTTTTTCCTATGTCAGCCGCATGCAAGGCAAATGCCCTATCACTGCGCCACCACTCCAGCCCCACATCTGGGTTATTTTTAATATTTTAATTTCTTTACTGAAGTCAGATAAATAGTTCCTAACATTAGTAGGTGTGGTCCCAAACAAGAAACACTTCTTTAAAAATTAAGTTGAGGGCCGAAGAGATAGCATGGAGGTAGGGTGTCTGCCTTGCATGTAGAAGGACGGTGGTTCGAATCCTGACATCCCATATGGTCTCCTGAGCCTGCCAGGAGCGATTTCTGAGTGTAGACCCAGGAGTAACCCTGGGCACTGCACTCAGAAGTTGCTCCTAAAAGGCACGGGACCATATGGGATGCCGGGATTCAAACCACCATTAGTCCTGAACCAGCTGCATGCAAGGCAAATGCCCTACCGCTGTGCTATCTCTTTGGCCCTGAAACCGTTATTTTTGAGTAGGATTGGGGTCTGAAAGAAGCATTTACTAACCAACCATATCAGAAATCTCTAAATGCTTAGAATAAACACAATGGGTTAGCACTCTTGCCTTGAACACACTCAACCCAGGTTTGGTTCCTGGCACCCATGTGGTCCCCTGACCATTGCAGAAGTGATGCCTGAGCTAAGAGGCAGGAGTAAGCCCTGAGCAGTGCTGAGTCTGGACACCACCCCTCCAAATAATAACGACAGCAAGTAGACTTCACAGAAAACTGGCAGCTTACAGCTCTACCTGGAAGCCATGACACACACATGCTCCCTCCTCTTCTGAGAACACCAAATTCTCCATTAATCTGATGTTCTTTCTTCCCCTGCTGCCTCCAGCTCCTGACCCTTCAATGCTCCTTCTGTGCTCAGACAGGGTGAGACTCTGTGACAAACTACAACTCAACTGAACATTTCCCAATCAACACACTTTGGGACCATACACTTGACAAAAACATGAAATGGGTTTTATTCACTCATTCCCAAAATCAAATACAGCGACGGCCTGCGTTCATTCAGGAGGAACTGAAGGTTTGTGGTAGTTGGGGGACCGAGAGGGAGTAACAAGTAGGTGGGTGCATGCCTTCCATGTGACCTAGCAGGGGTTGATTTCCAGCACCCCAGATAGTTGGTCCTCAAGCATCTCCATTTCCCCATGGAAATATTCATGAATATTCCATGTAGCATAAATAGCTCCATACTATTGAAATGTAAAACTTGACAGAAATTAATCTAATGCAGTATCAATAGCTTTAGGGGCTGGAGATAGCACAGTGGTAGGGCATTTGTCTTGCATGCAAAAGACCTGGGATGAACCCGGGTTCGATTCCCCGGCATCCCATATGGTCCTCGGTGCCTGCTAGGAGTGATTTCTGAGTGCAGAGACAGGAGTGACCCCTGAGCACTGTCAGAGGTGACCCAAAAAACAAACAAAAAGATATATTCGGGGCCGGAGAAATAGCACAGCGGTAGGGCGTTTGCCTTGCATGCAGAAGGACAGTGGTTCAAATCCCGACATCCCATATGGTCCCGAGCCTGCCAGGGGTGATTTCTGAGCATAGAGCCAGGAGTAACCCCTGAGTGCTGTGGGTGTGACCCCCCAAAAAAACATCAACAACAACAAAATTTAATATTCCTTGGGGTCAGAGCAATAGCACAGCGGCAGGGCATTTGACTTGCACACTGCTGACCCAGGAAGGACCTGGGTTCAATTTCCGGCATCCCATATGGTCCTCCGAGCCTGCCAAGAATGATTTCTGAGCCAGAGCCAGGAGTAACCCCTGAGTGCTGCTGGGAGTGGTCCAAAAGCAAACAAACAAAATATTCCAAAAACCCATATGTTAACTACTTTGCGTGGTCATCTCACTGGCTGGAGAGATGGCACAGCTGAAAAAACACCTGCCTTGCGTGAGGCAACCCAGGCTCTATCTCCGGCACATATTGTGCCTTGAGTGATCCCTGAGCAGAGCCAGGAGTAAGCCCTGAGAACAGCATGTTTTGCACCACTCATTCCCCCCAATAAATAAAATAAATTGGGGCCAGCGAGGTGGCGCTAGAGGTAAGGTGTCTGCCTTGCAAGCGGTAACCAAGGAAGGACTGCGGTTCGATGCCCCCGGCATGCCACATGGTCCCCCAAGCCAGGGGCAATTTCTGAGCGCTTAGCCAGGAGTAACCCCTGAGCATCAAACGGGTGTGGGCCAAAAAAAAAAAAAAAAACATTACCAATAAATAAATAAATAAATAAATAAATAAATAAATAAATAAATAAATAAAATAATATGATAAGCTCATATATTAAAATGTATAGGTTGGTTGTGTATATGTATCAAGCATCAACCCCAGAGAATCTCATTTGTTTAAAAAAAAAAAAAGCTTAACTCAGAGAAAAAACTGCAGATAAACAAGAAGTCGTGAATTGAAAGCATGATTTTACTTTCTGCAAATCTTATTACTGTCTAACTTAAGAAGACAGCTAGGAGGCCAGAGCAATAATATATTGGGCAGGGCTCTTGTCTAGCACGTAGCCAAAGTAGCCAACCCGGGTTTGATCCCTGGCACCCCCATATGGTCCCCTAAAAGCCACCAGGAGTGAACGCTAAGCCAGGAGTTAAATCCTGAGCACCACTGGGTGTGTCCCAAAAACAAAACCAAAAAGAGACAGCTGGGTTCAATCTGATGTATGATGCTATTTTGGTTGGCACCCGTGAAGAAGATTCAGCCTCAGTCAATTATTAAAAAGTGAAAGTATTTTGAAAGCTCTTTTTAAAAATTAATAAATTTTTATATTACAAGAAAGTTTAACAATGAATTCTTTCTTAGAAGCTCTGCACAGGGGGCTAGAGAGATGGTACAGCAGGTAGATTTGATCCCCAGAACTACTTATGGATCCCTTAGCACTATGGAGATGATCCCTGAACAGCACTGGGTGTGGCCCAAACCTATCCCTTCCATGGGACTTTGCATATTGTGACTCTAAAATCTTTTTTTCTTTTTTTTTCTTTTTTTGGTTTTTGGGTCACACCTGGCAGTTCTCAGGGGTTACTCCTGGCTCTGTGCTCAGAAATCGCTCCTGGTAGGTCAAGATTCGAGCCACTGTCCTTCTGGATGCAAGGCAAATGGCCTACCTCTGTGCTATCTCTCTGATTGGACTCTAAAATCTTATCACAGATCTGACTCAAACTAAGGTAATCAGGCCTTAAGTTTTGATCCCCAGCATCAGCCCACATCACTCTGCTGTTTGGAATGCCAACTTATTAGGGACCATTATACTACTAAGTTGCTAGGGAAAACTTCAGCCACTCATAATGTGGGGCTAAATAAGGATCCAAAGGTGCCCCTGAGGTACGTGTCCCCTGATGAAATGTAAGGGGACAAGATATGGGCACATAGTTCAGGGTCAAGACCCACTCTCCATCACATATATGGTGCCCGAGCCAGTCAGGAATGATCCGAGCTCTACCAGCTCAATCAGCAGAGGTCCTCGAACCCAAGATAAATAAATATATTAATTAAATGCAAATAAAAAAGAAGCAAACATGGGGCCAGAGAGATAGCATGGAGGGAAGGCATTTGCCTTGCATGCAGAAGGTTGGTGGTTCAAATCCTGGCATCCCATATGGTCCCCCAACCCTGCCAGGAGCGATTTCTGAGCATGGAGCCAGGAGTAACCCCTGAGTGCTGCTGGGTATGACCCCCCCCCCCCAAAAAAAAGAAGAAGTAAATAGCACTTTGTGATAAAATGACACACATTATACGATTGTTGATGTCAGGATTTTGATACTAGGGCCAGAACAGTGGTGCAAGTGGTTGGGTGTCTGCCTTGCGCGAGCTAACCTAGGAAGGACTGTGGTTCAATTCCCTGGTGTCCCATATGGTCCCCCAAGCCAAGAGCAATTTCTGAGTGCATAGTCAGAAAAGTAACCCCTGACATCACCGGGTATGACCCAAAAACAAAAATAAAGGGCCTGGAGAGATAGCACAGCAGCGTTTGCCTTGCAAGCAGCCGATCCAGGACCAAAGGTGGTTGGTTCGAATCCCGGTGTCCCATATGGTCCCCCATGCCTGCCAGGAGCTATTTCTGAGCAGACAGCCAGGAGTAACCCGAGCACCGCTGGGTGTGGCCCCCCCCCAAAAAAGACAAAAACAAAAATAAAAACAAAAAAATAAAATAAACAAAAAGATTTTGATACTTAGAGTTACCAAGTACAGCATACTTGGTATATACAAGGAAGTTAAGGGTGTGGGGTGTTTTTTGTTTTTGTTTCCTTTCTTTCTTTTTCTTTTTTTTGTTTGTTTGTTTGTTTGTTTGTTTTTTAACCCCTGGCAGTGCTCAGGGGTTACTCCTGGCTCTACGCTCAGAAATCGCTCCTGGCAGGCTCGGGGGACCATGGGATGCCAGGATTTGAACCACTGTCCGTTTGCATGCAAGGCAAATGCCCTACCTCCTTGCAATCTCTCCAGCCCAAGGGTGTGTTTTTTAAATTTAAAGTACTGTGCAACTTTCTGGAAAATAAAAATATTTTTTTTTAGAAAATTCTTTAGAAAATAAAGAAGGTAGCTTAAAATATAATCCTTGGGAAAAATGAACTGGGAGGTATCTCTTTCCCCAACTTCAAACTGTACTATAAAGCTGTAATAATTAAAACAGCATGTTACTAAAAAAACAAGCAAACAAAAACCAAAGGATAAAAACAACAACAACAACAACAAATGAAAGATCCACAGATAAATGAAGCAGAATCAAATATACTGAGACAAACTCAAAGGTTTGCAATAATTTAATCTTTGATAATTGGGTAAAAAACATAAAATAGAAAAAAGAAAAGTCTCTTCAACAAGTAGTGTTGGGAAAACTGGTCAGCTACAGTTTGGGGGGGGGTTCCCCCAAAAAGTGAATTCAACACTTCTTTCCAGCACCATGCACAAAAGTCAAATCAAAATGGATTAAAGATCCTGATAACAGACCTGAAACCATAATTTGCATAGAGGAAAATGTAGGCAAAACACTCCATGACATTGAAGCTAAAGATATCTTTTTTTTTTTTTTTAGGTTACACCTGGCAGCGCTAGGAGACTATATGGGATGCTGGGAATTGAACCACCATCCTTCTGCATGTGAGGCAAATACCTTACCTCTATGCCATCTCTCTAGCCCCCAGCTAAAGATACCTTTAAGGATGAAACACTACCACACAAGTGGAAGCAAAGATAAACAAATGGGATAATGTCAAACCAAGAAGCTTTTGCACTCAAAAAAGAAATGGGTGACCAGCATACAAAGACTGTCTGTGAACTGGGAGAAATTATTTACCTAATATTCATCTGACAAGGAGTTAATATTCAAGATCATATAAGGCACTGGCAGAGTTTTGTTTTTGTTTTTGTTTTTTTTTTAAACTGGTAAGAGTTTAATGATGCAACTTCAGGGGCCCGCAAGGTGGTGCTAGAGGTAAGGTGTCTGCCTTGCAAGCGCTAGCCAAGGAAAGGACCACTGTTCGATTCCCCGGCGTCCCATATGGTCCCCCCAAGCCAGGGGCAATTTCTGAGCGCGTAGCCAGGAGTAACCCCTGAGCATCAAATGGGTGTGGCCCGAAAAACCAAAAAAAAAAAAAAAAAAAAAAGATGCAACTTCAGAATGATGAGAAGAGATAAACAGATACTGCCTCAAAGAAATACGAATGGCCAAAAAGCACATGAAATGATGTTCAACATCGTTAATAAGCAACAATGAGATATTACTTCACACAAGAGAGACGGGCATACATCAAAAAGAACAATCAGGGTCAAAGAGGGCATTTGCCTTGCAGGTGGCCGATCTGGGACCGACCCGGGTTTGATTCTCAGCATCCCATATGGTCCCCAGAGCCTGCCAGGAGCGATATCTAAACACAGTGACAGAAGCAAATCCTGAGCGCCACTGGGTATGGCCCAACGGCCCCCCACCAAAAAAAAAATCAGAAATTGAGCTCCCCACATGACCAGCTACCACTCCTTCGAATATGTCTTAGGGAATTGAAAACACAAGGCAGAAAAGAGATCTACATTCCTATGTTCATTGTGGCACTAATCACAATAGCCAGAATCTGGGAATAGCCCAAAAGTCCAAGAACAGATGAGTGGCTAAAGAAACTGTGGTCCATCCACACAATGGAATACTGTCCAGCTGTTAGAAAAAAATGAAGTCATGGATAGGCGTGGAGAGTATCAGAGGGAGAGGGACAGACATAGAATGACCACACTCATCTGTGGGATCTACTAAAAAAAAAATAGTATAAGAACAATACCCAAAGGAAATTAAAATGAGGTTCAGAAGGACTGTCCATGGTGGGACGCTCGCCACAAAGACAGGGGATAGAGAAGAGAGTGATTAGGACAGAGAAGGGACCACTCTGACTACGAGAGTTGGGAATGATCACTCTGGACAACTGGGTGCTGAGAGGAGGTAAAGGGATATCATGACACCCCTTCAGTAACAATTCTGCAAATCAGAGTTTCTAGATGGAAAAAAGTGTATGTATTGGGGGGGGGGGGATAAAAGAGAAAGGGAAAGGGAGAGACAGAGGGGCAGAGAGAGAAGAGTATCCATCATTAAGGCCGGAGATGGGAAGGAAATGGGGCATATTGCTGGTGGAAAATGTGCCCTGGTGAAGGGATGGGTGCAGAGCACTGTATGACTGAAACTCAACAATCAACTTTTTTGCTCCGAATTACAGTGATTCAATTTAAAAAAAGTTAGCTGAGTCATTCATTTAAAAAGGGAGGTATCAAAGAGCCAGAGATGAAAGAGGCTGGTTTATCAGGCTACTCCTAACATCATCTGAGTCAGCCTGAACAAATAACAGAATGCTACAGTTAATGGGCTAGAAGATTCCAGGAGTTAACTAAAATAAAGTATTTGTTTCACCCCTCCCCACTGTGATTACTATCTCAGCGGCGGTGTCCCCATCCTAGGAGACATAGTCTCATACAGAAGTGAATCACACTACACTTAAAACATAAAACAAATCCGGCCAGGATTCTCCAGGAAGACTCTGTGCATCTAATAGAAATCATGTTTTCCAAAATAGCTGCGGTTTAGTCTCCATTATTCTACCAACCTTGCCTTTGGAATATGAAAAACTGCCCTCCAAACCAAATTAAAATAATAATGGTGTCATTGTGTCTATTCATTGAATATTTTTAAAAAACAGAAAAAAACTCATTGCACATTAAATCTGATACAAAAGAAACGGATGTAACAAAGCAGTAACCATGGAAACTACAACTTAATATTTCAGTCCTCTACAGCTCCAGTGGATTAAATAAAATGACAAGATGTTCCCTTTGAAAAGTAACCTGTTACCATGGAAACGCTTTTAGTCGAAGAAGTAAACAGGGAATGGCCAGAAAGGAGCAGGAAGTCTGCAGCTGCATATCAAGAAGGGAGAAGTCTCTGCAGGAGAAGGCTGCAGAGGGCCCGGTGAGGCCAGCTGACCATGCCAGCCCAGCTGCAGCAGAACGCGCCTAAGTCACTGGAGCGCCCGACCCAAACTCACGGTCAGTGTAAGGAGATGCTGTGTGATGGCACTTGCAGTCTCCTTTCAGGGCCACAAGTCTGAGGAGAAGCAGCGAATTCTTATTTTTATGGGGTATTAAGTTGAAAGACTTTTCCAAAAGTGAGCCCATTAAAGTCTTACTGATTCATTCACTCCGAAAGAAATCACAGAAACAGTCTGAGTTTCATTTGAGATACAACAAATCTTAGAAAAATAGTGTGTCATTTTTGAGGGCCAAGTGAAAGAACAGGGTTAAACTGCTGCCCTTCATGTGGCTATTGCGATTCATTCCCTGCAATGCTGCTGGTGTAGCCCAAAACCTGCCTCCCCAACTCATCCCCAATAAAGGATCAAGTGTTATGGGCAAGAGTGGATGGAAAAGCCCACCACAGAGGTTTCTGATTTCTCCTTCAAGAAACAATTTGGGGGTGTTGCACTTGGCAGTACTACGGGATCATATGGGGTGCTAGGGACTGAACCTAGGTTGACTACATGTAAGGAAAGTGCCCCCATGTACCCTACTACTTTTCCAACCCCAAGAACACATGGGGGGGCACATCCTGTGCTCAGGGATTACTCCTGGCTTTGTGCTCAGAAATCGCTCCTGGCAGGCACAGGGGAACCATATGGGATGCTGGAGATAGAACCTGGGTCCATCTCAGGTCAACCTTTTGCAAGGCAAAATTCTGTCCACTTGCACTCCAAGAACACATTCTTTTTGTGTTGGGCCCACAACCAGCTGTGCTTAGGTCTTACTCCTAGATCTGTGCTCAGAGCCAGTTAGTAGTAAGTAGGTCAATAAGTAAGACTGGTGGGCTTGGGGAACTCAATGGGAATCATCAAACCTGGGTGAGTCACATGTGAGGCAAAGCACCTTCCGAGCTTGCTCTAGTCCCAGAAGATCTGTTTGAAAACTTACCTTTATATCTCACAGCCTCCTGGCACTCACTAAATATATTCTAAAAGAAAAGATCCTCAACTATCTTTAGCCATATATAGCAATGGAGAACTTTGTTGTCAAAATAAGGCAAATTCTCTTGCTCCAGAATGCTAGTCCTACAAGCTGAATTCAGCCTGAAACAGGCAAGACTAACTGCCGAACACAAAATTTGTAATTATTTCCTTAAAAACAAAAAACCAGGAAACATGGAAAGAGTTAATGTTCTACATTCATACAAATGCAAAAGTTATTCATCCCAAACTTGGAATTATGATATGCAGGAATGTTCTCTAATGGAAGGCTCTTCATGCCCAAGCTTTTAGCCCAGGAGATAGAGCATCTCTTCCAAGGAATCATGGGGAGTAATCACAGGAATTCCACACCAACATCTCCCTAAATATAATTAAGAATCCAAACCTGGGCCCGGAGAGATAGCACAGCGGCGTTTGCCTTGCAAGCAGCTGATCCAGGACCAAAGGTGGTTGGTTCGAATCCCGGTGTCCCATATAGTCCCCAGTGCCTGCCAGGAGCATTTCTGAGCAGACAGCCAGGAGTAACCCCTGAGCACCGCCGGGTGTGGCCCAAAAACCAAAAAAACAAAAACAAAAACAAAAACAAAAAAAACCAAACCTACAATTTAATTTTTGGCTAAGGAACAAGAAGCATTTCAAACTGACAATTGATGCAGCAAATAAGGCCTCAATATAATGAGATGGGACATTAGTATTAAATAGCATAAAAATTAGTAATGAAAAATGATACAAAAATTTAAACATTTAAGCATCTGGGTATTTATTCTGGCCACACTTGGTGACGCTCAGAGGTTTCTCCTGGTTCTGGGCTCAGAAATCACTCCTGGCTTAAGGGACCATATGGGATGCCAGGGGATCGAACTGCCATCCGTGTGCAAGGCAAAAGCCCTACCGCTTGTGACATCGCTCCAGCCCCTCGATGTTGTTATAAAACATGACAATGACCATGTCCCACTAGCTTACCTCTGTCCCCCAACCTCAGCCCCATTCTGTAATATATGGGGTTATCAGACTCAGGCAAGGTGAGCACCTGGGGCAGAGGAGGAAAGGGATGTGACACAAACAAGCACCCAGGATGGCAAAGAGCAATTCTGTCCCAAAGGGGCAATGTTGCTGCCCTAGGGGCACTCAGTCATCTGGGGCTGTAACAGCCTCTGGGGCTGTGTAAGTGTAGGGAACTTTCTGTTTTACAGCAAACCAACACCAATTCCATGGTGCTGAAAGTCAATCAAAAAGTATAACTTAGGGGCCAGAGTGGTGGAGTGGATCGGTAAGACATCTCTGCCTTGCCAGTACTAGCCTAGGACGAACCATGGTTCAATCCCCCGGCATCCAGTATGGTCCCCCAAGCCAGGAGCGATGTCTGAACATGTAGCCAAGAGTAGCCCCTGAGCATCACAGGTCCAAACAACAAACAAAGTATCACTTAAAAAAAATAACAGGGCCTTTGCTTTGCAAGCAGCTGACATGGATTCAATCCCCAGCAACCCATGTGGTCCCCCAAGCATACCAGCAGTGATTCCTCAGCAGGAGTCAACCGCTGGGTATGACTCAAAAACTTAAAAAAAAAAACAAATCAAAAACAAAACTTAATTTCAAAATTCCTTAATTTCAACATTTCAAAATGGTGAAATAACTTATAAAGCAGTAGTACTTGAAGATGAAACCAGTGTCCTGACCAACACTGTAGCTGAAACAGAAGCACAGAATAAACAGAAAGGGGGGCCAGGTGCCAATGACGTACATCTAAATCCAGTGTCTGGGAAAGGCTAGTTAAACAGTACATTTGGGCAGGATGTCTCACACACACACACACACACACACACACACACACACACACACACACACACACACACACACACACACACAAAAAGAGTAAGAAAAAATCCATGTTGAACATACCAAATTATTTAGTGATATGAAAATATCTTTAAAAAATTTATTCAGAAATCAGGGAGACTGTTCAAAAAACAGCTTTGTATGCGTGAGACTTCAGATGTATCCCTAGCATTGCAAGGTTCCCTGAGCATTCCCTGAGCATGGTAAGGAGTAACCCCTGAGCACTGAGCCAAGAGTATGCCCAAGTACACTGGATGTAGTGCAGTGTTAAAACACATGCCTTGCATATGTGAGGTCCTGGATTTGTAACTGGCATTACCATCAGCACAACAACAAACTGGGGGTAAAAAAAAATCAAAGGAATATCTAAAAAAAAAAAAAAAAAATCAAAAGAACCTAAGAAAAAAGGAGCGGCCGGCGAGGTGGCGCTAGAAGGTAAGGTGTCTGCCTTGCAAGCGCTAGCCAAGGAAAGGACCACAGTTCGATTCCCCGGTGTCCCATATGGTCCCCCCAAGCCAGGGGCAATTTCTGAGCGCATAGCCAGGAATAACCCCTGAGCATCTAACGGGTGTCGCCCAAAAAAACCAAAAAAAAAAAAAAAAAAAAAAAAAGGGGCCGGGCGGTGGCGCTCGAGGTAAGGTGCCTGCCTTACCTGCGCTAGCCTAGGAGACGGACCGCGGTTCGATTCCCCCGGCGTCCCATATGGTCCCCCAAGCCAGGAGCGACTTCTGAGCGCATAGCCAGGAGTAACCCCTGAGCGTCACCGGGTGTGGCCCAAAAACCAAAAAAAAAAAAAAAAAGAAAAAAGAAAAAAGGAGCTTGGTAAGTGGCAATAACTTGGTCATTCCTTTGGTCAAAGCTGCCCAGATATTCTGGGTGCAGAGACAAGCATGTCTGGGAGACTGTAGACTTGGCCTTTGGCTTCTTGCCCATTAGATACCTAGTACTATGTGTGCCCAAAACTTTCAGATCATTTTCATCTAAATCTCTATAAATTTGGGGGAGAGAGGGGTTTGGCCACACCCAGCAGCGCTCAGGGGTTACTCCTGGCTCTGAACTCAGGAATGAATCACTCCTGGTGATGCTTGGGGACTCTATGAGATGCTGGGAATCGAACCTGGTCGCCTGTGTGCAAGGCAAACACTCTGAAAAATACTATTTTACCTTCCTGTGACCCACAAAAATACTGGGGTTCAGAGGAGGAAGGAACTTACCCAATATCATAAGCTTGTGCATGTCACTGAGTTAGAATCTGAATCATCCCAGCTGGCTCTAAATTTTGTCTTTCCTATTTCTGCAAATGACATTCACTTATTCAATATATTTATGAAGACACTCATTTGCAAGGCAATATTAACTGGGCACTTTAGACTTTAAGAAGTCCCAAGCTGGGGCCCGAGAGATAGCATGCAGAAGGTCGGTGGTTCGAATCCTGGCATCCCATATGGTCCACCGAGCCTGCCAGGGGCAATTTCTGAGCGCTGCCGGGTGTGAACAACAACAACAACAACAACAACACAAGTTCCAAGATGGCTGGAGAGAGAGATTCAATGGACTTTGCATGCAGATGGCCCAGGTTCAATCTTTAGCATCATCAGAAATGATCTCCCACCCCCAGCACTGGGCTGAGACCGTCCCTGGGCAACACCAGATTTCACTCCCACAAACCAAAGCCATACATGGTCCCGATTTCAAAAGCTTGTCTTTTGGGAACACACCCATCAGTGCACGGGGAACATTTGGGGCGCTTGGGATCAAACTCACTGGAGTGCTGGGTTTGGCTGTGTACCAGGCAAAATACTCTACCCACTCTGGACCCCTGTCGCAAAAGCTTCAAGCCCGTAAGGAAGCCAATAAATCAGATGGTTGCAAATATTTAGTTGGGGACTGGACTGCACAGTGGGTAGGGCGCTTGCCTTGCACATGGCCAACCCAGATTCAATCCCCAGTACCCCATATAGTTCCTCGAGTCCACCAGGAGTGATTCCTGAGAGCAGAGCCAAAAGTAATCCCTTAGTGCAGCTGGGTATGGCCCAAAACCCAAGAACAAACAAATAATTAGCTTAAAGACACTTGACAAAAAGTGTCTGATGGGGCTGGAGAGATAGTGTAGTGGGCACAGTGCTTGCTTTACATGCAGCTGACCCAAGTTCAATCCCTGGCACTGCACCAAATACCTTGAGCATCTTCAAGTGATCTATGAGGACCACTGCACGTGACCCAAACCTCCAGACTCCCCCCAAATCTGATGATAGTAAGTGAATTTTGTCTCGATAACATTTTTGGTTTGGGGGGTCACACCTAGCTATGTAGATGTTTTGCGATCTTTTGCTGCCTTTTTTTTTAACTTTATACTAGGACCAAGAAGATAGCTCAAAGGGCTGGAACACAAGCTTTGTATGGGAGAGCTTCAGGTTCAAGCCCCAATACTGCATGATCCCTGAGTACCAAAGTAGAGTGTTTCTTCCCCATGTACCACTGGGAATGACCATAGGACAAAAACAAAAATAAAACAAAACAAAATATTCACCAGAATTTCCTGATTTTCTGAACACAACAGAGGGAGCAATAAGTGAAAATGAAACTGCCGATCAAATGCAGTGCACACACACACAGACACACACAATAGCTAGAGGGGAGCAGACAGTGAAATGACACTGCAGAACGAATGCAGAGCACACCAATTTGCTGGCCAGGCCGGCAGGATAGACGGGGCCTCATGAGAATTGACTCTGATACATGCTACAGCTTCATGATCATGCTTTATGTGCCATGTGTAAAAATGAGAAGAATGGGAGCCTGAGCAACAACAGCACAGTGGGGAAGGCATTTGCCTTGCATGCGGCTGGCCCAGGTTTGATCCTCGGCATCCCATAGGGTCCTCCAAGCCTGCCAGGAATAATTTCGCAGCACAGAACCAGGAGTAACCCCTAAACACTGCTGGGTGTGACCCCAAAACAGACAAAAGTGAAGAATTAAAGCTCTTAGTAGAGTAAAGCAGTTCCACAATAGCTTTACCTGTCCAGAATTCTCCAATGTTGGGGTTTCTGTTTTGTTTTGGGCCATACCTAGTGGTGTCCAGGGACCCTGTGGGATTCTGGAGACCATAGCTTACGAGAGCCTACAAGGTGATCGGGACTATCTCACCAACCCAACAGTGGTTTTTCTGAAACAAGTTTTGCAAGGACACCACAAATGAAAACTACAAAGAACTACCTTGTGTGGCTGTTCTGGAAGAAAAAGGAAAATTTCAGGCTTACAAGAAGCAGACAAGAACAAAGGATACACATAAGAAAACTAATTATAGAAACAGTTTTCAGTAGCATAGAAAGAAAGTTCCGATCTGCTCCAAATTCCCAAACGCAATGTTCAAATATAACAATGAGGTAACATGAAAGTGAGGGAGAAAGGGGCCATAGAGAGAGCATGGAGGTAAGGCGTTAGCCTTGCATGCAAAAGGATGGTGGTTTGAATCCCAGCATCCTATATGGTCCTCCGTGCCTGCCAGGGGCGATTTCTGAGCATAGAGCCAGGAGGAACCCCTGAGCGCTACTGGGCGTGACCCAAAAGCCAAAAACCAAAAAAAAAAAAAAAAAAAAAAAACAACAACAACAACAAGAAGAAGAAAGTGGGGGGGGGGGAATAAAAAAGAAAAAAAGAAACACCACCAACACTAAACTGCTAATAAGTGTGCTAACCACTAAATTATTACTACACATAGCAACAATATATATTATATGCACAGTATATGATTGATATATTTGACTTATCCCTTAATTACAATCCCCGAACACATCAGAAACCAGATTTATTCTTAAGTATTTTCAGAGGCTAGAACTCACTGTTGGGTCTGAAAACTGCCCACCCAAACCAGGGTCTCTCCTGACAGGAATGGGCCCAGCACACTCGGTATTTATACTGTGCAGCAAAGAGCATCCATGAAGAGCTGCTCCCTCTGTGGTGCCAACAGTCCATCCCTTCCCTATCCCCATGCTACACTTCATCCGCACTAAAGCAAATCTTCGATGTCACTTCCTATTTTTTGCCCAGATGTTCTCAGGAAGAAAGGAAACAAAGCCCAATTCCTATCCATTCACACCTTCACTGGGTAACGGACAGGCAAGAATTCAGCTGGCCCTGAGTGTTTGAGAGGATGAGGACAGGCTCCCCAGCCACTCCCAGAGAGGCCTGGGTCTGAGCCCAGGCTGCCGACAGGAACAGCAGCAGACTTTCACCTCAGCGGAAAAGAATATCATTTGCTCCCCAAGCAGTGGGCAAGACTATCTGGTCCGTGTGGTCCGGCCAGGTTTTCTTCTCCAGCTCCAGGCTGCAATCTCAAATCTGACTCCAAAACTCACGTCACTCAACTACAAATGCCATCAGTAGATGTGACCTGGGGGCCACACTGGTATTTACAGTAGGAGGGTGTTTGCCTTGTTGGCCAGCCCAGGTTCGGTCCCCGGTATCCTACATGGTCCCCTGAACGCTGCCAGGAGTGATCCCTGAGCTCAGGAGTCAGGAGTAAACCCCGAGAAGGGACAGGTGTGGCAAGAAAAACTGAGGAAAGAAAAATGTGTTAGCTAACAAAACTCCTAAAACCTCGATTTCTAACACAGAATGTAATGTCACTGCATCCATTTTTTTTAATTACCAAGAAATTTTACATAATCTTCAAAAGACTGCTTCCTTTTGAAGCTAAAGACACTAGAAATTGGTATGACAAAAATCTCTGGTTTTCTTTTTGTTGTTGTTTTAAATAAAAAGGCATATTACGGGGTTACTGTTGCAACCATGATATGCAACTGCTCTCCGCACATGTCAAAGCACACGCAGGGCTTCCTTTCCAGACTACAGGAAAAGATCACAAGGATTAGAATTTGCTCTGGCAAACAGGCTCTCAATCAAAACAAGTTCCACCCACCTTCAAAGCAACCAATAGCTGCCCACATCCCACCTTCCTAAAACCCCAAAACAGAGCGGTTCGCACCACTGTTCCCTTCCCAACACTAGCAAAGGAGTGGCTGCAGGGTCGCTCTGCAGCTCCTTGAAGGCAAGTAAGTTCAGCGTCCGGCACCCTTAGAATTAGACCCAGGAGAGGAAGAGGGGAGGGAAAGGGAACGAAGACAGGGACAGAGGGCGCCCCCACGCCCTCCAGCTGCTGGACGCATCTCTGATTTCACACTTTTCAACACCACCTACATGGCCAGGCCAGGCCAGGCTGAATGACAGGCTCTGCGGAACATGCACCATGAATGATGAAATGATTCATAAACGTGTGCAGCAGTGAGAAAGAGCAGCAGAAATGATCACTGTTCGGCGAGGCCCGAGGCAGAGCGCCTACCTGCAGGGGCTGAATGGGTCATCCATGACTAAGAGGCTCTGCTGAGCGAGGGTGGAAGGTGGCGTAGCCCTGAACCTCTACTGGCTCGCACTCTGCCCTTCCCTACTCTCACCACTCAAAATGGAGGCACATGCAGGCTGGGAGACCTCACAGAGCTCGCACTGAGCTTGTGCTGTGACCTCAGCCTTCACGCAGAACGAACGCAGAAACTTCCCCTCGCCCTGGCGGAGAGACTGAGCATGTGCTGTGACCCTCCCTCATCCATACACTGTCTCTCTTGCAATCAATCTCAACCCTGCTGTTTCCGTAAATAAAGCCCAGCCAACAGGGCCCGCTTCTCCCTGCATACCAAGCTAGGGTGCAGGGAAGTGGGGCCTGCGAAAGGGGGTCCCCGACAGCCGACACTGGGGACCCAGCGCCCAGCCACCAAGAACGAGGCTGCAGGCGAATGCCCTGCAGGAGTCTGGTCTTTTCTCCCGGGCAGTCTTCAGGAGGAATAAAATCTGGAGACAGATGGAGATGCGACACCCCAGGTGAACATGACAGATCACTCACGAGGAGAAACACTGCGGTCCTTTACACACGTGGAAGTAGCCACTGAAGGAGGCCACCTCGCCCATCTCATTTTGGGAACTCGAACCACCTGAACAAGCTCACGGGACCAACCTTCAAAGCCATGGAAAGCTTTGTGACCACAGCCACAACAGCATGGGAGGTGGTGCCACCTCTGGAGGCCCCAGACACTCAAAACCTCTGCGCTACTTTCTCTGCAAAGACCTTCCTCTCCTTTAAATAATCAAGTCTCAGAATCTCCCAAGTCACGTTACTTCCTTAAGCAGCAGGCCTAAGAATCCTTGTGCACAGACACCCACAAATCTAAAAATGGCCCCTGAGGTCCCTAAGCCCAGACTCGGCAGTTCCCAGAAACACTGGCCAGAAATCAAAGGCGTTCAGCTGTTCGTCAGAAAGGATTTGCAGGGCTACATGGCCTGCACATCCCACCAGTCCCATCCGGCATGGGCATCGGGGCATTTCGTGTCCTCTCTCTGTCTCAGCTCTGCCATCAAGGAATGTCGAATGAGTGTGCTCATTCCCTTCCTTACTACTATGAGAAACCAGATGGAACAAGGACATTAGAGTAGTTTGGCAGACTCCATATGGGGGAGGTAGGGGTGTTGGTTGGGAGAGGGAGAGGGGTAATTTTTTTTTAAAACTGTTGTTGGTGCTAGGAAAGCAAGCACCCTGCCCACTGTACTATCTCTTTGGCCCCTCGGTTCAGCCCGTTTCCTAGGATTTTAAACTTATTTGGGAGAGGGGTAATTTTTTTTTAAACTGTTGTTGGTGCTAGGAAAGCAAGCACCCTGCCCACTGTACTATCTCTTTGGCCCCTTGGTTCAGCCCGTTTCCTAGGATTTTAAACTTATTTCTTCCATGTTCACAAGGAAGGCTGATTTATAAGTATTTTTTAAAATCTGTGTTGGCGAAAGAGCTTGAAAAATCACACGCATGCGTTGCTTAAGTGAGGCCCAGATCCATCTCTGGCACGACATGATTCTCATGTTTAGCAGTGCTGGTGCTACTCCCAGCTCTGTGCTCCCAAGTTACTCAGCAGAGCCCAAGAGACTATGTGGGGCCAGAGACCAAACTGGTGTTGGCCACAAGCAAGAGAAGCACCTTTACCCATACATGTACTATCAGTTCAGTTCCTATATGACATGAAAACAGCTTTGACTTTCTTTTCTTTTTGTGCCAGACGTGGAAGTGCTCAGGAGTTACCCCTGGCTTTTACACTTGGGAATGACTCCATATGGGATGGATGGGATGCTGAGGATTTATTTATTTTGTTTGTTTGTTTGTTTGCTTTTTGGTTTTTTTTGGGCCACACCCATTTGATGCTCAGGGGTTACTCCTAGCAAAGCGCTCAGAAATTGTCCCTGGCTTGGGGGGACCATATAGGACGCCGGGGGATCAAACCGAGGTCTTTCCTCGGTCTTTCCTTGGCTAGCACTTGCAAGGCAGACACCTTACCTCTAGCGCCACCTCACCGGCCGATGCTGAGGATTTAACCTGGATTTGCGACATGCAAGGTCACGCAGAACCCTACCTTTTGTACTATCACTCTGATCTGTTTTTTGTGGTTTTGTTTTGGGTGGGGAGGGGACACCCTGCAACACTCGGTCAGTGGTTACTCTTGGCTCTGCAATCAGGGATCACTTCTGGCAGTGTTGGAGAAGGGAGGGAGTATATTGGGATGCCGGTCTCAGAACCCAGGACAGCCTTTGCCAAGCAAGTGCCCTGTCTACAGTACTATATCATTCTGGCCTCAAAACATTTTTTTTTTTTAAATTTAGTATGGTAGCTTTTACTGAAACTTAGAAAAAAGTGAGAGGACAGAGGAAATATGTGTTCAAAAAAGAATATGGATTCGAAGAGCGAGCCTGAAACATTTTTAACATGCTTTATTAACTTCATAAAGTGCTCAGAAAACCACATTTTTCTGGCACATTTGGGAAAATAACCAATACAGCCTGAGTCTAATTTTTTTTTTTTGGGCCACACCCGTTTGACGCTCAGGGGTTACTCCTGGCTATGTGCTCAGAAATCGCCCCTGGCTTGGGGGGACCATATGGGACGTCGGGGGATCGAACCGCGGTCCTTCCTTGGCTAGCGCTTGCAAGGCAGACACCTTACCTCCAGCGCCACCTACCCGGCCCCTAATTTTTTTCTTGTATTCCAGTTTTATTTTTCTTCTAGGCAGAAATCTGGATATCAAAGGTTATCATCCCAATGACACCTCGAGCACCAGGTGAAGTCAATTTGGGAAGGGGGGGTGTCACACCCGGCAGCACTCAGGGGACCATATGGGATGCTAGGATTCAAACCAATGACCTTCTGCATGAAACGCAAATGCCTTACCTCCATACTATCTCTCCGGCCCCTGTGAAGTCAATTTTAAATATGTCAAAAATGGAGGTAGTGGGCCTGAGCGCTGTTGAGTATGACCCAAAAACCAAAACAAAAACAAACAAGAAAAAAGGAGGTAGCAGAAAGTGGACCCCAGAGGGCTGTGGGACTTCCACAGCAGCCTCGGCTTGCTTCCTTCCAAACTGTGCCTGTGTAAGAGACAAGTGACAATTCTAGCCTGCTTGAATCTATTATATGTCTACGGCCTCTTCCTGAGACTATATCAACCAGCACGGCACTCTGAGCTATGAGTTCAGTGACTCAGGGTCATCTGCGGGTGTGTCCCACACAGACACATTCTAGATGCTTCTAGCAGGTCTTGAGGAGGTTATTGGCAGAAAATTCCCTTTACTAGTATCAGATTTTTCTGGATGAAGGCCCTGATAGCTATGGGATTTGGCAAAGCCCAAAGTAATAAATTATAGAAAACTAATCCCTGTATTCCTCCTCTTTGGGGGAATTCTAGCCCCACACAAGTCTCTTTATCACTTCTCTAGTTCTTTTTCAGAAGAACTGCTAAACTGGCTGCCTACTGAGGCCTACCCTTTCACCAAGGCAATAGATTCTGGATGGCCCTCGGTCAGACCTTCTGTCCTCTCAATCCAAAACTCAAAAGCGATGTGTTACAACAAAGGCCTACACCCAATTCTTGTGAACTCAACTCTGCATTTAGGTTTTGTCATATTTTACTACTTACAGAGAGGCTTACTGTCCAGGATTTATTTATTTTTTATGACCAAATCTGATATTTTGATTCTATTTTATCCTCAGTAGTCTGTGTTTGGAAATATCCATGTACTCTCAACTGTTTCCAAATGTTCCAACTCTGGTAAATAATCTGAGAGTTCAAAGTGACAGCAGAAGAAAAAGTGAACTGGAAAATAGTACATCTAGCTAGCTCTAGCTTATTCAAAGACCAGAAGAGCTAACAGAGAAAGGAGTACAGGACTGGAGAGAACGGACAGGTTCTCATGTTAGCATGAGACTGGGGGTTAGACACATCATCCCATGTCCCTAGGACCCCCACAGACCACCAGTTATGAGAGGGGGGGGAGGAGGAGGAGGCCCCTGAGCTATTGGTTCTGACCCAGAAATTTAAAAATAAAAAAATTACCCCCACACCTACGCAGAGTTCTCTACAGTACTTGTAGTAGTAATACCGTTAAAACTGAATAGTTCTGGGCCCAGAGAGATAGCACAGCGGCGTTTGCCTTGCAATCAACCAATCCAGGACCAAAGGTGGTTGGTTCGAATCCCGGTGTCCCGTGCCTGCCAGGAGCTATTTCTGAGCAGATAGCCAGGAGTAACCCCTGAGCGCCGCCAGGTGTGACCCAAAAACCAAACCAAACCAAAACAAACTGAACAGTTCTGAACAGCCACAGTTCTGACAACACACAAATCAACGGCAAGTTAGGAAGTAAAAAATGTAGCTAACTGTGGGGTTTTAAAAGGATCTTTAGGGTCCGGAGAGATAGTATGGAGGTAAGGCATTTGCCTTATGTGCAAAAGGACGGTGGTTCGAATCCCGAGGGTAGAGCCAGGAGTAACCCCTGAGCGCTGCTGGGTGTGACCCAAAAACCAAAATAAAAATTAAAAAAAAAAAAAAAAAAAAAAAAAAAAAAAAAAAAACGGGCCGGGCGGTGGCGCTGGAGGTAAGGTGCCTGCCTTGCCTGCGCTAGCCTAGGACGGACCGTGGTTCGATCCCCCCGCGTCCCATATGGTCCCCCAAGAAGCCAGGAGCAACTTCTGAGCGCATAGCCAGGAGTAACCCCTGAGCGTCACAGGGTGTGGCCCAAAAAACAAAACAAAACAAAACAAAACAAAAAAAACCATAAGAATCAGGGGTGGAAAAAATGTTCCCAACTTTCAGAGCTATCTAATATGCTTGAGAAATTATGGGCAATGACATACATTTTTCATTGTGCTCAAAAACGAACATCTTAAGCTTCTGCTTCAACCAGAGTCAGTCTCTCTGTGCATTATTTATAGGGAAGACTCACCGCATCACCAGCCCCGAACTTCCCGGCCTCACCATCCCCGGAAACACCACCAAGTCCTCTGAGGAGGCGTGGGGCACCAAGTAGCAGCACCCCATGGCCAGAAGAAGGGCACGGGCCTGGTGCGTGTGAGGCACAGGGTTTGGGTGTCAGACCACAAAGGAGACAGATTAAAGCCAAGGGGCAGAACGACACCAAGCAGCAGCCCTCCCAGATCTATCGGAAGCAATGGCAACAAGAGGTTTACTTTTTCAAGTCACCCAAGACCCCCACCATGAACATCTTTTGTTTTGTTTTTTATTTTGCTTTATTTTGGGGCGACACCCGGAGGCGCTCAGGGGCTACTTCTGGCTCTGTGCTCAGAAATTACTCTTGGCAGTGCTCAGGGAACCAGATGGGATGCTAGGGGTGGAACCCGGGTCGGCTGCATGCAAGGCAAAGGCCTCACTCACTGCTATAGTTCCAGACTCTGCACCCTGAGCTTTCTAGCAACCAGCTTCCTCCATGTGGAGGAAACACAAACAGGTTTATCTCCTTTGTTAAATCACACACACTCTCTTTCCAGTCCTTTGGGCAGTTCTGGGAACTGCTTTGGAAACATGAAAAGGTGTTTAGAGTAAAACCAGAGCCTGAGGTCATAGGTTAGAGGTCAATAAGCCACACAGACTCCTTGGCTGTAGTTTTGTTGTTTTGGGGGCCATATCCAGGACTCTGGGCTCACTCCTAGCTCAGCACTTGGGGATCACTCCATTAAGGAAGCTGGGGATTGAACCAGCACCAACATGCAAGGCAAGACGTACCCTACACATTGTGTGTGCTCTCTCTCCACTCCCTGCTATAGCCACTTGTAGTAAAGATCTCTAAGTTGTGGAGCCGGAGTGGTA
This sequence comes from Suncus etruscus, assembly GCF_024139225.1. Taxonomy (NCBI): domain Eukaryota; kingdom Metazoa; phylum Chordata; class Mammalia; order Eulipotyphla; family Soricidae; genus Suncus; species Suncus etruscus. The sequence goes on from NC_064853.1 coordinate 4,339,300, forward strand.
GAGCTAGAGATAAGGCGTCTGCCTTGCAAGCGCTAGCCTAGGATGAACGGTGTTTTGATCCCCCAGAGTCCCATATGGCTCCCCCCAAGCCAGGAGCGATTTCTGAGTGCATAGCCAGGAATAACCCCTGAGCATCAATGGGTGTGGCCCCCCCAAAGTACCAATCCCCCCAAAAAAGGTCTCTACATTGTGACTATGTCAAAACTGAGATATTTTAACTTTACGCCTAATAGACAATCAAAAGTATGTGTTCACTTCAACTGTCCCTCCTCAAACACTAGCCTGCAAGAATCAGCCTCCAGGAATTCAGCAAAGAAAGAAATGAAAGAATAGGGAGGGAGGGAGGGACGGAGGGAGGGAGGGAGGCTAGCACATGAAAGAAGTGACTGGGGTCCAGAGCCTATGAAGAAGCTTCTAGAGAACCATCTCTGCTGCTCCCTTCGATGAGACAACACCCACCTACAATGTAACTCAGCTGTCTTATGTGCTGTTACTAATTCTGTTAGCCATACCCAGGGGTGTTCAGGGGCTACTCTTACTTGGAGAGTGGAGGGGTCCCTTCTGACAGTGCTCAGGGGTCCACACAGTCCCAGGGATTAAAACAAGAGCTCCTACGTGAAAAGCCTAGATGGGCTCCAGCCTTTGGAACTCTCTCTTGCTGATAGTAAGATACAATGTTGTTGTTATTGTTTTGTATGGGGATGACACCTGTCAGAGTTCAGCTCCTACCTGGCTCTGCACTAAGAGATCAGTCCTGGTGGGGCTTGAGAGACCATATGAGATTCCAAATATCAAACCCATCTTGGCTGTCCCTACTTCTGGCCCCTTAAGTTTTATTTTTATAAACCAAATTGATTACCTAAGTCATCAATCTGAGTTACTGCCATAAGCCTACTTGAGTACATATCACTTTTAATAAGCATTATGTAAAAAGAGATGTAAAACCAAAGCAGTTATAAATAAATTTGGTTGACTGTTATTAATCTAAGAGCTACACATTTAAAAGCCATTTGGTTAATTCATTTTTTTAAAAAAATCTAATTTTTGCACTATACCTAAGTATTAAAGGGTTAAATCAAATATGGCACCATCGAAGACTCCCAAACTTTGTGTATCTAGTCAGAAATCCAAGCTTAGGGGCACCCCACTTTTCATCTGGGTATCAGGAAGATAGGAAAGGAAAGCGAACACATTCAAAAGTGAAAGAAATATTTCAAAATACCGTATATAGGGGCCGGAGCAACTGACACAAGCCGTAGGGCATCTGCCTTGACCATGTTAACCTGGGATGGAACACTGTTTGATCCCCGGCATCCCATATGGTCCCCCAGGCCAGGAGTGATTTCTGAGCACAAAGCCAAAAGTAACCCCAAGCATCACCCATTGTGGCCCAAAAACAAAAACAAAAAACAAAGAAAAAACCGTATATACTTGAGTATAAGCCAAGTTTTTCTGGCACAAAATTTGTGCCCCAAAACCCAAACTCAGCTTATACTTGGGTCATACAGATTATTTGACTTGATGCACGCGCACCGAATCAAATGCACAGTCTCCAGTCGTCTTCTGCCGTCTGCTGGAGGGGGCTGCTTCAGCTCAGTCCACAAGTCGCAACTGAGCTGAAGAGTTAGACGGCTAAACTGAACTGAACTGGATGCCACTGAACTATAACCCACAATATTCTGCGCTTTGTATGAGACCGACAGCAGTGATGATGACAATGTCTATGCGGATACCCTCACATCATACAGCGGAAGCTCTGTTTGGACATACAGATGAGGAGGAGGAGGAGGAACCCAGTTTTGAAGGATTTTGACCTTTGTGATTTAGCTTGATTACCTGTTACGCTATGGTTTTCTGCACTTTATTTAAAGGCTTAAAGTTATTGCTAGTTTACAGTTTTTCTTTAGCAATAAATGTTGAAAACCATTTAACCTGCTGATTCCTTAATTACTGTAATTGTTTTGGGTACATACTTTTATTTTTGAAATTTACCTGTGGCTGCTGGATTTTCCACCACAGCTTTACTCACTTGAGTCACTAAGTTTTCCCAGTTCTTAGGGTAATTAAGGGGGTCAGCTTATACTCAAGTATATACGGTCAAAGAGTTTGTGGAAATGACCTGCTTCTTTATTACTGAAACATGGCATGATTTTACAAAAAGGGAAGTCCTCAAATTCACCATTTCCTTTAGAAGAGCATATGACCAGATAGACTGCTCAAAGGGCCTGGCTTCAATCTCTAGCACCATATGCTCCCCCTCGCACCGGCTGAGAACACCCCTGAACACTGAGTCAAGGAACCCCTGGGTGCACCAAGTCCACCCCCTTACTGAGGACCCAGCAGCCCCCACCTCAAGAGGGCTGCTGCCTCTTCCCAGTTAGATGAGTCCAGGCTGACAACTCTGTGCCTTCTCAAAACAGCGGTGAGCAGGCTCCCTTTTTCTGCCAGAACCACGGCAGCTTGCAGCCATATTCAACATCCACAACATAGAAAGGGCCCAACTCCACAACTCAGCCATATCAAACTTCCAGGTCACCAAAGTGTTCCAGGTCTATCAGTCCTGGACTAGATGACACCTCCAAATTCACAGCAATGTCAAGCCATCGGGTCAGAGTCCACCAGGAAGTTTCACCAGCACCAGCACAGCAGGGTGAAGTCTCAAAAGCTGACTTCAAGAACATCATGAACAGAGAACAATTGCTATAAAGTAGTATCTTTCATCTATGTTTAGATAATATGAAGTAAACTTGAGTGGGAAGTAAAATTAAGTGGGAAACTGGGGACACTGGTGAAGGGCAAGTCACACTAGTGGTGTGACTGGTGTTGGTATCACAGGATAGCCACCACCACCAATACCAAAAAGATAAATTAAAAAAAATTTAAGGTACTCTTATAGGTAAAACAAAATAAGGGTCCATTACATTATTACCAGTACTGGTTGCCTAGTAGATTTATAAGACACATACATACATACATACATACATACATACATACATACATACATACGTGCACCATATACTACATACTATAACCATAGCAAACACGTTGTCTTTTCTTTTTCTTTTTTTGTTTTTTCGGGCCACACCCATTTGATGCTCAGGCTAAGTGCTCAGAAATTGCCCCTTGCCCCTGGCTTGGGGGGACCATACGGGATGCCCAGGGATCGAACCGCGGTCCTTCCTTGGCTAGCACTTGCAAGGCAGACACCTTACCTCTAGCGCTACCTCACCGGCCCCTAAACACGCTGTCTTTTATTGACCACATGTTGACTAACCATTATTCTAGAAATCACAAAGATAGAATAAAGGTTAAGGTTTTTGTGTTAAATGCAGCTGATCCAATTTGGACCTGACACCACTTGATGATCCCCTACACACCACTGGAATGACCATGAGCATCATTAAATGTGGCCCCAAACCATGTCCCTGTCTGAGAAATCAAAAACAAAAGTATTCTAAGTTGGGGCCAGAGCGATATCACAGCGGTAGGGTGTTTGTCTTGCATGCGGCCAGCAAAGGACAGACCCTGGTTAGATTCCAGGCATCCCATATGGTCCCCTGAGCCTGCCAGGAGTGATTTCTGAGCACAGAGCAGGAGTAAACCCTAAGCACTGCTGGGTGTTACCCAAAAACAAAAACAAAAAAATAAAAAGTATTCTAAGTTACACATACATTTTCTCAGTATCACCTAAGAAAATATTTCATTAAATAATATTCATCAGGGGCCGGAGAGAGAGCACAGTGGTAGGGCGTTTGTCTTGCATACAACCAACCCAGGAAGAATCTGGGTTCGATTCCTAGCATCCCATATGATTCCCCGAGCCTGCCAGGAATGATTTGAGTGCAGAGTCAGGAGTAATCCCCGAGCACTGCCATATGTGGCCCAAAACAAAAACAAAACAATATTCATTGGGGCCAAAGAAGTAGAATGTTTATATTGCATGCTGCCAACCTGGGACCAACCTGGGTTTGATCCCTGGCATCCCATATGGGACCCCGAGCCTGCCAGGAGTGATTTGTGATAGCAGAGCCAGGACTAACTCGAGTGCTGCTGCGTGTGGCCAAGAATAAACAAAAACAACAAAAACAATTCATTTTGCAATTATACTCTTGCAATTTACTCTTCCAGTAAATTCTATGATCCAAATATCTTGTATGTCTCTCTAAATTTCTAAACCAGTGACAATTATTCATTGTACAGAGAACAAACTATTGCTAGGACATTTTTACTAGTAAAAGATGCAGCAAAATGATAAGCACCAAGACCAAGAGGGTTAAGAACTAGGTAAATCCACTGAGATCTGGCAGTCGTCCTGGACACATCTCAGTGCGTGTTCCTGGAGTTCAATATAAGTAAGGAACCACCACTTTCTACCATGTCCTAATTGCTGTGGCCAATGGAGGTGCATCTTCATAACAATCTGTTCATCAGCAAGTTCAACATGACTTCAAATGTATGTTTAAAGCAAAGCAACGAAAGGGGCTGACACTTAGCTCCACAGCAGAAGTGCACACTTCCCTTCCATGCATGCAGAGAAGGCTGAGGATCAGTCCTCAACCCAAATAATACCAACAACCACCAGGAGTGATCCGGAGTGATCCCTGAGCACAGAGCCAGAAGAACTCCTAAGTGCTGCCAAATGTGGCACAAACAAAACAAAAACATTTTGTTCCTTCACTAGTTCCTTTGTTTTCATAAAGGAACTTTCATTCTACTCTCTCTGAACCCACATTTCTCACTTTTCCTTATTTTCATAAAGAAAAAAAAAAACGACAATATATACTATAATTCCTTTAAAAAAGGTTCAGCATTACGTGTAGGTGTGTGTGCCACACGCACGCACGCACACACACACACACACACACACACACACACACACAAGCATTCTCACTAAACAGGCGGTGACTCACCTGGTCTCAGGATTGTAGCCTAATATGTAGAAAAAGGAATCCACTCGGGCTTTAAATTCTCGAGCAGCAAAAATATCAGAAAAATGGGAGATGTTACACTTCCCTCTGAAAAGAAACAAACGCAGAATCATTAGCAAGGCCTTCAAGTTGGTTTGCATTCAAAATACTATTGGAAGGGTTGGGGTAAAGGAAGATAATTAAACCATGTTCATCTAAACATATGTAAAGAAAGAACATGGCTTTAATTCCAAAATCATCTCTTAAATTACCCAAAGAAGAAAAATGGTCAACATTCTATTTTTTGTTTCATGACAGTATCAACCTGTAACTTTTGCAACTGCTTTCTATCTTAGTACTTTATTCACAGAGTACTTTACTCATAGAGTAAAATTAAACCACAAACAAACTGAGAACAGACCTGTGATGCTGTGAATCAACTAGAAATGATGGGGCAAGGAGGGCTGAGAGACAGAGGGCATTTGCTTTTGCATGAGGCCAACCTCAGTTCCCGGAACCCTATATGGTCTTGATCCCACTAGGAGTGACCTCTGTGTGCAGAGCCAGGGGGAATCATTCCCTAGAGAACACTGCTGGCTTTGACCCCAAAACAAAACAAGACAATAAATAAATACCAGGACAGCAAAATGGGTCTTTTCATCCAAAAACATCAGCAAAGCTAAAAAACTGCCCACTTCTTCCTACTACATCATGAGGATAAATGTTTAATACTTGTCATCTCATTTTATGCAAAATAACAAAATGACACAAAAACTAAGGAATTGGGGTGTGTGTGGAGACATATTACAACAAGTATGGCACATGTTTGGCATGTATTTGATCTGGGTTCAATCCCAGCACTATATATTTGCCCTGAGCCTGTCAAGAATAAATGATCCCTGAGCACAGAGCCTGTATTAAGTACTGAGCACCACTGTGTGCGGCCCCCCAAAAACATAAGAAAATGTTTTTAGCATGTTTACAGTAGAATGAGATCTAGTATCCACATTTTCCAAATCCATTTTAAAGGGGGAGTGGAGACATGGTCACACCAGATGATGCTCAGGGCTTACTCCTAGCTCTGTACTCAGGAACTAATTATAATTAGTCCTGGTGGTGCTTGGGGGCCCATGTGGGATGTGCCAGGACCAAAGCCAGGTCAGGCACGTGCAACGCAGCTGCCCTCCCCGATGTACTACTGCACTGGCCCCTCCTGAATCTTTAGGCAATGTCAGGGCACTGCAAGTTAAAAACCACTTTCTGTGGGAAGATTAATTATGCCAAGTGATAAGCTAGAAAGTAAGTCAATTAGATTTCTTTCGTAAGTGAAATATAAATGAACTAACAAAACAGAATACATAATAATTCTTAGACTGTGAAAAATAAGGTAATTACTGGCCATGGGGAATGTGATGGGGCACAGGTATGGGGGCCGGCAGAGAACATTCGAGAAACCTGTAGGCTATTTCCATACACCAAATGCTATAGCAGAAACAGCCCATCAGGCGAGCCCTACCTATAGACCCAAACTCACAGATGCCTCATACTGGGACTGTCCTTCACTCCTTTGTCTTCCCTCTCCCCCTCCCTCCCAAGGAGGCTCATCACTTTAGGATGGTCAACTGCAAGGTGACTGCAGAGGAGATTTTCATGCTTGCAGAGAAGGCCCAGTATGCATGCAGAGATGAACCCTGCTATTCACACAGACACCATTCGCACCATCAATTCAGGACTCTGCATAACAACCTACATGGTTAATGGCTACCACCACTTACTTCCATGAAATTTTATGTCCTCTTTTCCTTTTCCTTGTTCTTTGGGGTGTGGGGAGAGCACCAAATGCAGTGCTAACCCAAGCTCTGTGCTAAGGGGTGGTTATCACTTTTGGTGGTGCCCTGAAGACCATGTGTGATTGGGAACTGAGCCTGAGTTACCTCCATGCCAGTCAGAGGCTCCAACCACTGACCTACCTCTCTGCTCTCCCCGTCCCTACTATTCTACACTCAACAAGCTGAGATCACAGGTCAAGGTGTGCTTAACTTCTTGAGTTAGAGAGATTTACAGCGGTTTGGGCACTTATTTAAAGGAGGCACATCTGGGTTCAATCCTAGCATCAAAGATTCCAGGAATGATTTCTGAGCAGAGCCAGGAGGAAGCTCTGAGTACTCTAGGGTGTGGGCCAAAAAACAAACGAAGAATTCACTATTTTCTCAGACACAGTGCCCAGTACATTACATGGAAGCCGACATGATTCAGTTCAATTTAATAAAAGGAGGCCAGGAGCTGGAGAAATAGTAATGCAGGTAGGACATTTGCCTAGCAGGCAGCTGAATCACTTTTGATCCCTAGAAACTGTATGAACCTCCTCCAAATACTACCAGGAGTGAGTCCTGGCAGAGCCAGGAGCAACTGCTGAGCACAGCAGAGTGTGGCCCCCAAACCAGAACAACAACAAGAAGGGACTTCAACTAAGGAAAACGTAAATTTCTGAAGTGCTTCCCAGGCTGTAATCCCACTGAAAGTAAGGCGTGTGCAATTATATTGGGTTTTTTTTTGTTGTTGTTTACTTTGTTTTTGGGTCACACCCAACAGTGCTCAGGGGTTACTTCTGGCTTTGCACTCAGAAGTTGCTCTTGACAGGCTTGGGAGACCATCTGGGATGCTGGGATTCGAACTACCTTCTGTTTGAATCAGCTCTGTGCAAGGCAAACACCTTACCGCCATGCTATCTCTCCAGCCCCTGCAATTATATTGTTCATGTAATTTTGGCAGCCATATCCAACGATGCTCAGGACTAACTCATGGCTCCACACTCTGGGATTACTCTCGGCAGGACATGAGGGACCATATGTGGTACCAGGAATTAAACCTGGGAATTTATACATGCAAGGCAAATGCAAAACCTGCTGTACTATCATTCCCATCCTGTGCAACATTTTCCTTAAATTTATTAATAAGATATGGGATAGTTGGGGCAGGAGAGATAGCATGGAGGTAAGGCATTTGCCTCACATGCAGAAGGATGGTGGTTCAAATCCCAGCATCCCATATGGTCCCCCGAGCCTGCCAGGAGCTATTTCTGAGCGTAGAGCCAGGAGTAGCCCGAGTGCCTCCAGTGTGACCCAAAAACAAAAACCAAAACAAAACAAACAAAAAAAAAGATATGGGATATTCATAGTCCTTAATATTCAACCTACTTAAGACTATTCCTGGGCCCGGAGAGATAGCACAGCGGCGTTTGCCTTGCAAGCAGCCGATCCAGGACCAAAGGTGGTTGGTTCGAATCCTGGTGTCCCATATGGTCCCCCGTGCCTGCCAGGAGCTATTTCTGAGCAGACAGCCAGGAGTAATCCCTGAGCACTGCCGGGTGTGGCCCAAAAAAAAAAAAAAGACTATTCCTAATCCTTAGAACAAATGCCATCTGATCTTTTGAACTGCATGCTATATTAACTATTTTTTAAGATTTGGTTGATTTCTGTTAAGTTTTTCAAAAGTTGTAGGAAGAAAACATTATTCAAAACTTCTATCTGGGGCAGGAGAGAGAGCATGGAGGTAAGGCATTTGTCTTTCATCCAGAGGTCATTGGTTCGAATCCCGGCATCCCATATGATCTCCCAAGTCTGGCAGGAATGATTTCTGAGCTTGGAACCAGGAGTAACCCCTGAGTGCTGCTGGGTGTGATCCAAAAACAAAAACAAAAACAAAACTTTTGTCTACTGAACTAATAAAATTTGTAAGTCTTTCCTTCTAACTTTCTCCCAAATTTATTTGTTCTTTTTTACATGTGAATTATAGTAGTATTCTCATAAAATACTATTTACTATTTTTATATAATAATTGCTTGGTATTTTTGTCAGGGTTGCTTTGTTAGATGCAGGATTATAAATTAAGCTATTGAGAAATGCAACGTTGAGTTTCCCTATTAAAATGAGTTTTGTGGGGCCGGAGAGCTAGCGCAGTGATGTTTGCCTTGCAAGCAGCTGATCCAGAACCTAAGGTGGCTGGTTCGAATCCTGGCCCCCCGTGCCTGCCAGGAGCAACCCCTGAGCACCGCCAGGTGTGGCCCAAAAACCAATAAACAAACAAACAAACAAATAAATGAGTTTTGCAATGTGTACATGTTTAATTTTGTGTCTTTCAGTAGTGTTTATGATTTTTCCTCACAGATTTTCTCATTTCCCTTCCATGTATTCCTAAGCGCATAAGCTTATAATATTGAATTCTGCACCCTAACAGAAAACAGCCTTATCCTGTACCTTCTCACAGTTGCAAAAAATGTATCATGTTATATAGTAAAGAAAACATCTGTGAGATTAAAATGCAGTAAAGCGGGGTTGGAGAGATAGCATGGAGGTAGGACATTTGCCTTGCATGCAGAAGGACAGTGGTTCGAAACCCAGCATCCATGTGGTCCCCCGTGCCTGCCAGGGGTGATTTCTGAGAGCAAAGCCAGGAGTAACCCTGAGTGCTGCCGGGTGTGACCCAAGAACCAAAATAAATAAATAAAATAGGGGCCGGGCGGTGGCGCTAAAGGTAAGGTGCCTGCCTTGCCTGCGCTAGCCTTGGATGGACCGCGGTTCGATCCCCCGGTGTCCCATATGGTCCCCCAAGCCAGGAGCAACTTCTGAGCACATAGCCAGGAGTAACCCCTGAGCGTTACCGGGTGTGGCCCAAAAACCCCAAAATAAATAAATAAATAAATAAATAAATAAATAAATAAATAAATAAATAAATAAATAAATAAAATGCAGCGAAGCAATAGTTTACAAGTGAAAACAAAGAAGAGAAATGCTCCTGTTTCTGGAAATTACTCCTAGTAGGAGAAATGCAAACTGACGGTAGGGAGAGAGATAAAAAAGCTGGAGCACCAAAAAAAAAAAAAAAAAAGAGGGGGTGGTGGTGGGTGAGTGGGGGGCGGAGAGATAGCATAGAGGTAAGGGGTTTGCATTGCATGCAGAAGGTTGGTGGTTCAAATCCCGGCATCCCATATGGTCCCCTGAGCCTGCCAGGAGTGATTTCTGAGAGAAAGCCAGGAGTAACACCTGAGTGCTGCTGGGTATGACCCAAAAAACAAAAACCAAAAAAAAAAAAAAAAAAAAAGAAAAAAAAAAAAGCTGGAGCATATGTCTTGCATGTGTGAAGTCCCAACTGTGGTCTTTGTCACATGACCAACTGTTCCCCTCAAGATTCTGCTGGATATCCTTGTTTCTCCAACTTCAAAGGCTGAAACAGTGACAAGAGCATCCCCGACCCCAAACTAATAAACCATGAGATCCGTACCTCGCACCTATGAAAAATATGGGAAGCACATATATTGTAAAAAATAATTCAAACCAGCAGTTTGAATTTAAACTTTAAAAAAGTTTAAAGACGTGCATCCATAGCTATGGAAGAAAATACCAGTGCACGAAGAAGTTATTCGCTGCAACACCATTCATAATGATAGCCTTGAAACCATCTAAAAGCTGCTATCCAGAAATGAAGTTGACTAAACTATGATGTATTCACACACTGAATGAATTAAGTAGCAGGAGAATAAGGAAGCTCTTTATTTTCTAGAGAACATTGTTAAGAGGAAAATGACACCTATATTGGGGTTGGAGTGACAGCACAGTGCATAGGGCATTTGCCTTGTACATGGGTCAACCTGGATTTGATCCCAGGAATCCCACAGGGTCCCTCTATCCTGCCAGGAGTGATACCTGAGCGCAGAGCCAGGGGTAACCCTTGAGAACTGCCAGGTGTAGCCCAAAAATGGAGGAGATGGAGAAGGAAGAGGAGGAAGAGAAGGAGGAAGGGGAGGAAGAGGAGAAGGAAGAGAAGGAGAAGAAACTTTCATCAAAGATCAAAGTGCTCCACTGTACGGGATGTTAATCCTGGCTGGGAAAGGAGAGAGCTAGAGAGCTGTGTACTTCGCCACTATGATGTGTGGGAGGGAAGCAGGATCCCAGGGCAGACTCCCCTGGGAAGGGACCTTGTTGTCTTTCCTTACCCAGACTCGGTGCTATGGCAGCTGCTTCTACTATCACTTTATTTTATTTATTTATTTATTTTTTTTGCTACTATCACTTTAAACGTTACTGCTCTCTGGCCTTTTGGAAAGGTTTGCCTTGGCCTTGTCTCACTCCCACCTTTCAAGCTATGTTTTTTTTTTTTTTGGTTTTTGGGCCACACCCGGCATTGCTCAGGGGTTACTCCTGGCTGTCTGCTCAAAAATAGCTCCTGGCAGGCACGGGGGACCATATGGGACACCGGGATTCGAACCAACTACCTTTGGTTCTGGATCGGCTGCTTGCAAGGCAAACACCGCTGTGCTATCTCTCCGGGCCCTCAAGCTATGTTCTTAAAACATCTTTCTTCCTTTATTACAGTCTCAATAACCAAATAGAAAAGTTTATATCTTGAGTAGAATGTTCTTCAGTTCTGTAACCTAAGTGTTTTTGACCAACAACTAAAAGAACAGAACTGAAATTTAGAAGACATTGGTTTGAATCCTGACTCTGACAAGATTTTCAACCAAGGTCAAGTGGTTCATCTTCACACCATCCTTTGGGCAAATTCCTTCGAGGTCACATGATTCAGAAAAACATTCAGTGGCATGAATTGTGCTTTTAGCTCACTGGATTCCGCAAAAAGAAGGGAGGGAGGGAGGGAGGGAGGGAGGGAGGGAGGGAGGGAGGGAGGGAGGGAGGGGAGAAAGGGAGGAAGGAAGGGAGGGAGGGAGGGAGGGAGGGAGGGAGGGAGGGAGGGAGGGAGGGGAGAAAGGGAGGAAGGAAGGGAAGAACGGAGGGAGGGAGGGAGGGAGGGAGGGAGGGAGGGAGGGAGGAAGGAAGGAAGGAAGGAAGGAAGGAAGGAAGGAAGGAAGGAAGGAAGGAAGGAAGGAAGGAAGGAAGGAAGGAAGGGAGGGAGAGGAAGGAATCCAAAATAATTCTGTACCAAGTTATTGACAGTATCATTCAGAATCTATGTATTTGGGGGGAGGCACACCCAGAAAATGCCGCTGCGCTCTCTCTCCAGGCCCCAGGATCTATGTATTTGATTTCTCTGTGGCCTATTGGTTAGGCTGACTGGAAACTCGGAAGGTGAGAACGTCAGTAAGGAGGAGTGCTAGTCAGCTAACTGAACCATTCTAGATGCTCTGAGAATGGGCATTGATGAGTATATAAAACTGTATCAATTGGGGCCCGAGAGATAGTACAGCATTTGCCTTGCAAGCAGCCGATCCAGGACCTAAGGTGGTTGGTTCGAATCCCGGAGTCCCATATGGTCCCCCGTGCATGCCAGGAGCTATTTCGCCAGAAATAACCCCTGAGCACCATCCAGTGTGGACCAAAAACCAAAAACCAAAAAAAAAAAAGAAGAAGAAGGGAGGGAGGGAGGGAGGGAGGGAGGGAGGGAGGGAGGGAGGGAGGGAGGGAGGGAGGGAGGGAGGGAGGGAGGGAGGGAGGGAGGGAGGGAGGGAGGGAGGAAGGAAGGAAGGAAGGAAGGAAGGAAGGAAGGAAGGAAGGAAGGAAGGAAGGAAGGAAGGAAGGAAGGAAGGAAGGAAGGAAGGAAGGAAGGAAGGAAGGAAGGAAGGAAGGAAGGAAGGAAAAAGACCCTGTATCAATTAAAAACAGAAATGATTCCTATTACAGCAACCTTCTGCTGAATAATGATGATTTCCCCCAGGTGGACAGTCCAAGACAGACTCCTCACAGTCCGCAGTTTCCCACTGCCACCACCACCACCCACCCACCCACACCCACGATTTCTGTACTCACCTGAGTGCGGCTGCGTGGTAGGTGTCCACATAATCGGAAATGAACAGCTCTCGGTTCTTGATAACTGGGTCTGTTATGACGAGCTCTCTTCCGGAATCTGCTCCAAAAAATTAGTAAGGAGATCTTAAAACTGCACTTATAAAACAATAATTTGCATAATTTTTCTCTCCCATTCACCACCCATTGAAGAAAGCATAAGTAAAACCAGGCCCAAAGAGCAAAAGAAAAAAATATAGAGTACAGGCACAAAATTTCTTTTTCATTATTGTGGAGGGAAGTAAATTTGGGGTTTTAGGACCATACCCAAGGTGCTCAACACCTATTCCTGGCTCTGTGCTCAGTATTCAAGGAACCACAGACAGTGGAGACAGGCAGAACTGACTGCCTGCAGGCAAAACCACTTACTCTTTGTACTATCTCTGTGGCCCTGGACGTGTCCAGGCCTTTACTGAGCTCTACAGTTTTCTGCAAGGCTTCAAGAATAAAATGAAAATAGAAGGAAAAAATAAAAGAGACAATGATCCCACTTTTGCACACTGCTCAAATATTTAGTGATTCTGCCCTATTTTTTATCCTTGAATATTCCTGAACTAGGTTGGAGAGATAGATAGTACTGCTTGCACAAGGTCAACCCAGACTATCTCCCCAATATCTCATATGGTATCACTCTTGGACACTGCTAAGAGTTATTCCTGGGTACAGAGTTTACTCCTACGCATTGCCAAAGGATAAAAAACAAAACAAAGGGCCGGAGAGATAGCATGGAGGTAAGGCGTTTGCCTTTCATGCAGGAGGTCATCGGTTCGGGCGTCCCATATGGTCCCCCGTGCCTGCCAGGAACAATTTCTGAGCCTGGAGCCAGGAATAATCTCTGAGCACTGCCGGGTGTGACCCAAAAACCACACAAAAAAAAAAAAAAAAAAAAAAAAAAAAAAAAAAAAACTAGAATTGAATAAAATTCTGTTTAAAAAATTGAGTTTGGGGGCCGGAGAGATAGCATGGAGGTAAGGCGTTTGTCTTTTATGCAGGAGGTCATCGGTTCGAATCCCGGTGCCCCATATGGTCCCCTGTGCCTGCCAGGAGCAATTTCTGAGCCTGGAGCCAGGAATAACCCCTGAGCACTGCCGGGTGTGACCCAAAAACCAAAAAAAAAAAAAAAAATCGAGTTTAGGGGCCGAAGTGATAGTACAGTGGTAGGGCATTTGCCTTGCATGAGGTCAACACTGGATGGACCCCAGTTTGATTCCTGGCATTCCATATGGGTCGTCGTCGCCCACCCCACCCCACCCCCGAGCCTGCCAGGGTCAATTTTTGAGTGTAGCCAGGTGTGACTCAAAAAACAAACAGTGGGGGTTGGGGGGGGAAGTTCTCTCCCAGGCAGTGCTAGCCATGATTCTCAGCCAAGTGGATCTGCTGTGCAGTGGAGGGCCCAAGAAAATGATACTGTTCCATGCTGTGATGCAGCGGGACCTCTAGTTTGCACACAGACTAATTCTAGGAGACAACACAGGGGCTCAGATGCTTGCCTTCTTGCATGTGGTTGGCCAGGTTTGAGGCACAGCACCCCATATGGTGCCCCAGCAGTAATTCATGAGCTCAAAGCCACGTTTAAGTATGGAGCACAACTAGATGTGCTACCCCGCACCCAATCAAAGGCTAACTCTACATACTTCGTGGTTTTTTGGAGACACATGTGGTGCCAGGAATTGAATTGGGCTTGGCCTCATGCTAGGCCCGTGCTTTAAACTAATGTTTTATCTTCAGGTGACTGGGGGTTGGGGGGAGACCATTCCCACTATGTCTCAGAAGGATTGTGATTATATGCAGTATCAGGATTCAAACCACTGTTCAGGCGACATACAAGTAAAGGCTTTATAAACCTCTGTACTAGCATTCGGTCTTCAAGTTACTTTTAACAAAATTTTTTAGTATATAAAAGAAAAAAACACACTAGTAAGTAATAAAAAAAGCAGTTTCCTCAAAACTGACTAACTACTGGTTAAGTGATTCCAAATCTATGCCCACGAGTAGTGCTGGGAGAGGGATGTGGCCCAGGTCTCACAGGGAAGAGTGAGTTGGTCAAGGTGGTGAGGAGGAAAACCCACTCAACAAACAATAAAAGAAACTACGGTACTACTGTACAAACATTCTTTTTGTGTTTGGGGTTATTCGGGGGGTTGGGCTACACCTAGGATGCTCAGGGGTTACTTCTGGCTCTGTGTTCAGGAATCACTTTTGGCAGGTGCTTGAGATCAAACGGGGTGCTGGCTGTGGAAGGCACATGCAAGGCAAGTGCTCTCCCTACTGTCCCACTGTTAGTTTTTTGGTTTTGGGGCCATACCTGGTGGTGCCCAGGGTTACTCCTGTGCTCAGATATTAATCCTGGCAGGCTTGGGGGGACAATATGGGGTGCTGGGAATCGAACCACTGTCAGTCCCGGGTTGTCAGCGTGCAAGGCACACACCCTTGCTATCTCTGTGGCCAGTTTGTTTGTTTATGGGCCAGTTGAACTCAGGGTTTACTTCTGGCTCTGTGCTGAGAAAACACTCCTGGCAGGCTCGGAGGACCATATGGGATGCCAAAGATCAAACTTAGGTCAACCACATACAAGGCAAACACCCTCCCTGCTGTGGTATCAATCTGGCCCCATACAACTGCCTTTTTATGTATTTACTTCATCCATCAAAAAAAGTTTGATTGGGTGCCAGAGCAATAGTACAGTATTCAGTACCTCAAGTCTGCTAGGCATTATTTCTGAGCACAGAGCTAGGAGTACCTGAGTGCCTCTGGGTGTGGCCCAAAAGCCCCCAAAAGTAGTTTTATCAAAAAGTTTACAGACATTAAATAAAATACTTCATAAAATATCTCAAAGAAGTTACAAGTAACCTCTGAAATCCTAATAACCCACAAAATGTGTGTTGCGATTTTAGCATTTCAAGAATTAAGTGTTTAGCAAAAGAAAAAAGAGGAGAAGGTGGGACCAGAATGATAGCAGATTGTGTAGGGTATTTGCCTTGCACACAGCCTATCCAAGGTTCACTCCCCTGCCCTGTGTGTCCCCGGCACCCAATGTCCCATACAGTCCCTAGAGCATCATCAGGAGTAATTCCTGAGTGCAGAGCGAGTAGTACTGTTGGGTGTAGCCCAAACACAAAGGGAGGTAGGGGGAGATATAGCACAGTGGGGAGGGCATTTGCTTTGAAACAGTCAGCCTAGGTTCTATCCCCTACATTCCACCAGGTCCCCTAAGCACTATTAGGAGCCCAAAACCAGACAAACAAACAAAAAAAGTGTGTGTGGGGGGGGGGGGGGCCATAATAAATTTTATTATCAAAGATGCCCTATCTCTCTATTCCAAATTAAAGGGAATGATTAGCAAATCCCAAATTCGTTCTGTTGTTGTTGTTGTTTTGTTTTGTGTCACACCTGGTAATTCTCAGAGCATACTCCAAGCCCTCAGCTCAAGGATCACTCCTGGCAGGGTTCAGGGACTATATGGGATGCTAGAGACAAGTCTGCAAGTTGAGTACTTTACCCCTACGATAATCTTCAGCACAAATGCATTTTGGGAGCTCTGGGTGCACACAAGCTATACTTAGGGCTTCCTCCTAGCAATGCACCCAGATGCAGGGACCACTTCTAGTTGGACTCAGGGAACTGGACCACTGGATCATGGTAGACTAAACCAGGCTCGGCCATATATGAGGCAAGTGCCCTATCTGCCGCACTTTCTTTTTACGGCAAAAATAAGCGAAGAATCTAGCCCCCACCTCTCAAAAGGGAAAAAAAAATATCATTCCAGTAATGTCCTGGGTTATAGTTTTCTTAAGTGGAAAAACTGCATTTTGCCCATCTCCATGGAATGTGTGTCTTAGAAAGAACTTGGCAAAATCAAAGTGCAAGAACAGAAGCGAGAGCTTGTGATTACCGTTTTCATTGTGCCGATCCTGAACCAAATGCTGATACACAGAATCGGGAACTTCAGATTGGCGGTAGTACCACTTGACGTTCATGAGTAGATGGTCCCTCTTACTCTGAAAAGGAAAATCTAAAAGCATTAGGACCGCAATGGTGGGTGTGCTCAGGTGTATACCACACCCATGATGCAAGTCCCTGAAAACAAGGACAGGAAAGGGTCACATCGGCCCACAACTGGCTACACAACACCTACGTTAACTACAAAGCCTTTTCCCCCTTCATCCCAGCCATACTCCTCAACATTTTTTATTTTGGAGCTAGCCCAAAGTTGGATCTATCAATCACCTCAGTTTGATGAATCATTCAGTATGCATTTTACTCACCATTAACCATATAGATACGCACTTTTCTCTTAATACTTAACATACTGTCACAGCCATCAGAAACAATGGAAGAATTGACCCAGAAGCCTGGCACAGAGCCGTCTCTTCTTTACAATCTGCCCAGCACCCACAATGCATGATGGCCTCGCTCAACTTAACCAACAGCTACTGCAGTTACTGTTATTTGGCAAACTTATAGTTGGTGAGGGAGTTATCAAAACCCTGGTTATTTGGAAATTCTCTCAAAATAGAGTATCTCATACATAAATACTTGTAAATAACAGGTAAATGAGAATGGTTCCATGTAGTTCATGGGATATTTCACCATTTGATCCCTTAAAAAAAAACTGTTCCTAGCCCATTCAGAGAAGGCCTCAGATACTACCCACCTCCCCATTTGGAGCTTTTAGAGGTACAGCTCAAGAAAAGAGTGTGTGCCTCGTGGTGAGTCTGAAAACTGCAGTGCACTTCGGTGCCCCCAGACTTCCTATGCATGCTGATCATCCACAATCGGTGAGGACCAAGACACCGCTCCTCAAGTCAATGTACTTCACCCCTGCAGCTTCCCATCATCACAGGTCAAAAATTCAAAAATAAATGAGAATCACAGTGCTGGAAGATCACTCCAGCGGGTGCCCAGGGAGGAGCCTGGGTACTCCCACGCACAGCACAACATGCACCCACCTACTTAGCCAGCCCTGCGACTCTAGCAATCTCTTCTAATCAGATACTTTCTGTGAAAACGCCAAGTAGGTCTACATCCACGACAAGGCCAAGACTCCTAAAGCTCCAAATTAAAAGATTTTAAAAAACTGGGCCCGGAGAGATAGCACAGCGGTGTTTGCCTTGCAAGCAGCCGATCAGGACCAAAGGTGGTTGTTTCGAATCCCGGTGTCCCATATGGTCCCCTGTGCCTGCCAGGAGCTATTTCTGAGCAGACAGCCAGGAGTAACCCCTGAGCACTGCCAGGTGTGACCCAAAAAACCAAAAAAGAAAAAAAAAAAAAAAAAAGATAAAAGAATTAAAAAGGAAATCTTTTCTTTTCTTTTCTTTTTTTTTTTGGATCACATCCAGCAGCGCTCAGGGGTTCCTCCTGGCTCTACGCTCAGAAATCGCTCCTGGGAAGCTAGGGGGACCATATGGGATGCCGGGATTCAAACCACCATCCTTCTACATGCAAGGCAAACACCTTACCTCCATGCCATCTCTCCAGCCCCTAGTAAGGAAATCTTAAACTCCATAAGTCCAGCTGACTTCAAACAAGGAGCACAACCGAGCACACCAGGCAATTAGCAGTGTCTAAGAGGCCGGACTCAGCCTGGGTTCGGATAAAGGTCTATACACAGAGCCTAATTCGACACAATAGCTGTGTCCTAGCCTTTACCCATTTTGCAGTTTTATTTTTTCAGTGACCAGAGTCGTACCTGGTAGCGCTCTGGGCCTGCAGCCCCAGCTGTGCCCAGTGTAGCAGCAGGGAAGCCCCAGAGTCGAGGGCCCAGCTCAGGGCTTTGCCACCTTCCAGCTTTTACACCCACAGGGTTTTGTCTGGGGGTTCTTGTTTGCTTTGAGGGGATAGTCATACTATACTGGCTAGACTCCAAACTTGCTCCTGCTCTATTCGGGGATCACTGCTGTCAGGGCTGCATGTGTAGCAAATGTCTTAGAGCCTGTAATCTCTCCCTGGCATGGTAACAAATTCTTGCTACAACACACAGAAATTCATTATGCTAGTTATCCTAGCAATGATGGATCTGAAGTGCATTTTTCTGTATTTCTGCAACACACCTAACATGAACTAAATTTAAATGGCAGTTGGACTATCTTTTAGGTATCATAACTGGCAACTAACTGTACAATGTCTATTTTCAGAAACAAGCCAACAATTCCTGTCTACTTCTGGTAATAACATATATGTCCATGATACAATGACTGCACACAAATACTCTCTGGCTTACAGGAAGTTACATGTATGACTCTTGCTATTAGATTTCATTCTCCAGGCAGGTGAAATTCCATTGGATTTCCTAATGCAGTACTACCTAATAACCAGGGAGTGGTGCCGTTGCATTAAAAGTAGGAGGGGAGGAAAAAGCAAACCCCCCAGAATTGCAATTCCACAGATTCAATTCAAAGGGAACCCAAAGTTTGATCAATTCTGAGTCTCAATGGACAAAATCCTTCAAAACAAGCCATGTTACTTCACTAAGACCACATGTCTATTATGAGAAGTGCGCCGTTTCTGGAGGCACTCAGCCAAACAAGGCCAGGAGGATTTTAGTCTTAGCTGCAACTGACAGCTAGGTAGAAGGTGGCCTGGTGGGGTCACTTGGTCCTCTGACAAGAGAAGGGGTAGAGGGCCCGGGGAGATAGCACAGTGGTGTTTGCCTTGCAAGCAGCCAATCCAGAACCTAAGGTGGTTGGTTCAAATCCCGGTGTCCCATATGGTCCCCCATGCCTGCCAGGAGCTATTTCTGAGCAGACAGCCAGGAGTAACCCCTGAGCATCACCGAGTGTGGTCCAAAAACCGAAAAAAAAAAAAAAAAAAAAAAAAAAAAAAAAAAAAAAAAAAAAAGAGAAGGGGTAGAATGGCTTAAGTTTGAGTCTTTTCCAATGACAGGTTCCAGGGTGTAAAATGGTACTGGGAACCATCCCTCACATGGTTTTCCATTTCTTTTGTTTAAGGCTAAACCTATGATGTTCAGGGAGCATTACTGGTAGAGCCCAGGGGATCATATGTGGTATCAAGGCAAGAGTCCTGCCCATTGGATTGACTCTCTGGGACTCCACACTCTTCTTAGCTAGCATGACTGTCCTTGACAAGCACATACATGCTCTGTGTAAGGAGAGTGTCAGGCACAAAGCGAGGTCACACACACACACACACACACACACACACACACACACACACATGCACGCACGCACAAACTATTGCTTGAATATTTCTCACAAGGAATGGCTATTCTTCTTTTACTATTTACTCATCAAAGGCTCTTCTTCAAAAATCACAGAAAATTAAGGCCTAAGTAAACGAAAAGACCATCACTTTAACCCCAAACCATTTGGATTTCATCAGGGATTTGACCTGTGTGAGTCTAAATAAATGACTCCTTTAAATCTCGATCCTCTCATATGAAATGAGAACAAAATAATCACCTCTACCTATTAGACTATGGTGATTAGATATATGAATAAGGAGAATATCAGTTCTCAATAAATGTTTAATATTGTTTTTATAAAATAGAGAAGTTAAGATATAATGTTGCTAGAGAGATTCTGCTCTCCTAAGATTCAAAGTTATGCTAGCAATACTGTGAAATTTATTAAAGTAGGAACAGAGAGATAACACAGTGGTAGGGCGCTTGCCTTGCACGCAGCTGAAACAGGATGGACAGTGTTTCCAATCCCGGCATCCCTTATGGTCTCCTGTATCTGCCAGGAGCGACTTGTGAGCACAGAGCATGGAGTAACCCCTGAGCACTGCTGGGTGTGACTAATAATAGTAATAATAATAATAAACTATTGAAGTAATATCACCCACCCAGCAATCCCACTTCTAATAATCTATCCTAAGGGCCTAAAACTCTACTCAGAAAAGACATTTGCATACCTATGTTCACTGCAGCAAAATTTACAATAGTCAAAATCTGGCCACTGTCCAAATACCCAAGACTAGATGGCAGGATGAAAAAACTATGATACATACACACCATGGAATACGTTCTGTATAAGAAAAGATGAACTCACCCAACTTGCCACTACGTGGATTATTCTGCTGGGTAAAGTTGCCAAAGGAAGAAGGAGAGGGAGAGGAAGAGACAAAATGATCCTCTCCTGTGAAATAATGAGTGCAGTAGTGAATAAAGGAAACAGAAAAGGAGAACTGTCTCCAACAGGAAACTGACAACTGGGACTATACAATAATATCCAGCTATCAACCCCAAACAAAGGTGTTCCCCAACTTCCTCTTCCTTTGATATGTAAAAGCACACTAGATAGTTAGTTCTGTATCTTACCTTTCCCCCTCCTGGTATTAAGAGTTGATTTGAATAAGGAAAAGAGTTCTTCTGGCTTTTGGCTCAAGGCAGAGGGAGCAGAAGGCAGAGAGTCCATGAGGTAAAAAGCAGACTGACTCCAATGACCCTTTCCTGACTGCTTGGTGTATTATTTCTTCGCTGCTACCCTGCTTCTTCAGACCCAGCTGTGTGGAGTTTAGAAACATGTTGCCTAGGGTGTCCTCACCACTCGTGTATTTTTACTTTACAGTGGATGATGCAGAGGAAGTGGCAACTATTGTGGTGGGGTGCAATGCTGGAACTATTCTGCAAGAAGAAGTAAAGTTTTATAAACTACAGTGCTTAAAATCAAATGTAAAAAATAAAGTTTAGGGGCCGGGTAGGTGGCGCTGGAGGTAAGGTGTCTGCCTTGCAAGCGCTAGCCAAGGAAGGACCGTGGTTCGATCCCCCGGCGTCCCATATGGTCCCCCCCAAGCCAGGGGCGATTTCTGAGCACATAGCCAGGAGTAACACCTGAGCATCAACTGGGTGTGGCCCAAAAACCAAAAAAAAAAAAAAAAAAAAAAAAAGTTTAACTGCTCTATTACTACTAAATCGTATAGAACATTAGCAGAAACTATTTTCCTCTCTGTAACAACGTAATGGGTGTAGAGTAGTGTCTCTAGAAAACAATCCTTGCAATGTGAAGGCAAGACACGGACACGCTCAGTAAGTCCCCGCTTAAGGCTGATGACAGGTTGCAAGAAACTGCAGGAGAAAGCAGAAAGATTTTACCACAACATAAACATAAGCAGGAATCACCATCCTAAGATAAAGTCTTTGGTGGCGAGAGGGGACTGCCACGGTTCTCAGGGGGGCTCAGATATTCCCCTATAGACATGGCAGTGAGACAAGCATGCAAACTGAGAACGAGAAAAGAAAAGAGGGGTGCCCAGAGAAACCAACGGTGCTGTAAAGTGGCCCTTTGGGAAGCCTTTTCTTACTGCCATGACGAGGACTGGACCAGATGCACTCAGGATTTGGTGTCTCTAGGAAGCCTGAAAGGAACCTCCTGTACTTTATCTTTCCAGAGAAAGAAATGGTGCTTGGCTGACTGTTTACAAGGAAAAGCTGCAATTGGTTCACTGGAGTGCGGGTGCAAAAGGAAGGGAGCCATTCTGGGTTAAATTAGGAATCATTCTCCATCCCTCACCTGCATTTCTCTTGAAACTGGGCATTCGGGTAGATTTTTAAAAATTAAGCTTAGGGACCCGGAGAGATAGCACAGGGGCGTTTGCCTTGCAAGCAACCGATCCAGGACCAAAGGTGGTTGGTTCGAATCCAGGTGTCCCATATGGTCCCCCGTGCCTGCCAGGACCTATTTCTGAGCAGACAGCCAGGAGTAACCCCTGAGCATCGCCGGGTGTGGTCCAAAAACCAAAAACCAAAAAAAAAAAAAAAAAAAATTAAGCTTAGGGGGATTGGAGGGGTGGCACGAGTCGTAAAAGCATCTGCCTTGCGTGTGCCAGTTTAGGACGGACCGCAGTTTGATCCCCCGGCGTTCCATATGGTCTCCCAAGCCAGGAGCGATTTCTGAGCACATAGACAGGGGTGACCTCTAAGCGTCACTGAGTGTGGCCAAAAAAAAAAAAATTAAGTTTAAGGGGTGGTATAATAGCATAGCTGGTAGGGCATTTGCCTTGCACATGACCGACCAGGTTTCAATCCTCGGCATCCCATAGGATCCCCGAGCCTGCCAGGAGTGGTTTCTGAATAGAGAGTCAGGAGTAAATAACCCCTGAACACTGCTGAGTGTGGTCCTGAAGCCTTCCCTGCCCCTGAAACATTAAGTTTATTGAGGACAAAATCTTTTTCTTTTTTTTTCTTTTTTTTTTTTTTTAGAATTAGGTTCTAAATTAAAAGACAAAAAGGGTATTTGGAATTAAAAAAAGTAAACACCATTCTATCCAGTGTACCTTAAGAATACAGAGAACTGGGGGCCGGAGAGATAGCATGGAGGTAAGGCGTTTGCCTTTCATGCAGAAGGATGGTGGTTTGAATCCCGGCATCCCAGCATAATAGTATAGTGGACAGGATACATAGATGACCCAGGTTTGATCTCCAACATCCCACATGGTCCCTTGAGCCCATCAGGAGTGGTTCCTGAGCACAGACTCGGGAGTAAACCCTAAGTGCCTGATCATCACCAGTTGTGGCCCCAAAACCATAAAAACAAGCAAACAAACGAACAAAAAAAGAAAATGCAGGGCCAGAGAGATAGTATGGAAATAGGGCATTTGCCTTGCCTGCAGAAGGATGATTGTTCGAATCCCAGCATCCCATATCCCATATAGTCCCGAGAAAGCCATGAGCAATTTCTGAGCGTAGAGCCAGAAGTAAACCCTGAGCGCTGCCAGGTGTGACCCAAAAAACAAAAAAACAAACAAACAAAAAAAAGGGGTGGGGGGAATACAAAAAAGGTGGGGGAGAGATAGCATGAAGGTAGGGCATTTGCCTTGCATGCAGAAGGACAATGGTTTGAATCCCGGCATCCCTATGGTCCCCCATATTTCTGAGCGTAGAGCCAGGAGTAACCCCGGAACACTGCCTGGTGTGACCCAGTAAACAAAAAACAAACAAACAAACAAACAAAAAAGGAAACGAAAACTCAAAAGGATGCTTGTATTTGTGTTTCTATGTTGCCAGCAGCATTTCACACACTGGCCCAAATTTGGACCCGACTAAAGGAAGAAAGGAAGCCGTGAGTTATGTAGTTACAGACACGCTCCTGGATTAGGCAGAAACAGTGTCGCTTAGACCAGATGGATGAATCTTGAGGTCATCAAATGAAATAAGAAAGCGCTGACTGGGGGCCGGAGAGATAGCATGGAGGTAAGGCGTTTGCCTTTCATGCAGAAGGTCGGTGGTTCAAATCCCGGCATCCCATAGGTCCCCTGAGCCTGCCAGGAGCGATTTCTGATCATAGAGCCAGGAGTAACCCCTGAGAGCTGCCGGGTGTGACCCAAAAACCAAAAACCAAAAAAAAAAAAAAAAAAAAAAAAAAAGAAAAGAAAAAGAAAGTGCTGACTGGAGGACTATTTTACTAGGTGCGAAAATGCGAAATAAAAGTAATAGTTTGATTTATTTTTAAGGATAAAAAATGTGGGAAAAGAACAAGTAGTGTTTCTGAACTGAAACAGAGTGTTAAGATAATAACCTGAGAATTAATGAGTTTCAAAACAAATCAAGTATCACCCAATGATTCCATTTCTCCGCATTTCTCAAAACACAAATATACTAACTGCCAATGGCAGGTGCAGATGTTCACTCAGTACAAGCCAGAGTTGGACATGTCCGACAGAGAATTGGATTAAGGGGCTGTGGTGGGCAAAGTGAAGAGCCACGAGTAACTCTGATCACTGCTGGGTATGAAGGAGGAGGATGAAAAGTAGCAGCAGTAGTAGTAAGAGGAGGAAAAGGAGGAGGAGGAGGAGAAGGAGGAAGGGAAGCTGTAATATGCATGCAAAAGAAAATACTAAACAGCTATAAATAAAGTTGAAATCTTGCAGCTCATTACAACATGGTCAGAACTGAAAGATTTTGGTAAAGTGAAATAAGCCAGTCAGGACAAACACCAAGTAACCTCACTCATGTGTGATACAAAAAAAAAAAGAGCAAAACAAGGGAATAGACATTATTGAGCAATGACAAACCTTTGGTCTTGGATCACAAAACTCAAAACAGCAAGCAGTGGGGCACAAAGAGGTGAGCCAGAAGCAGCACAGGGCAGTGATAGAAGAGTGTAAAAAAAGAACGGGGCAGGGCAATAGACTTACACACCCACCTGACCCAGGTTTGATCCCCAGCACCCCCTATGGTCCTGCAAGCACCACCAGGAACAAATCCTGAAGGCAGAGCAAGAGTCCTAGAGCACAGCCAGGTGTCACACCCCCGCCCCATGAAAAAAATCACAAGGAGAATAAACAAACAAATCAACAACAAACCCTGAGGATCAGATATTGTTACAGTAGTATAACACATGCCTGTGCCCAGCACCATGCAGCCCAAAAGAGAACCAGTACGGTAGCAACCAGCCCAGGCAGACTTTAAATATTTAAATATTCAGTGTAAAAACAACTGGGGGGGGGGGGGAGACCACAATTCCTAAAAATGTAAAATGTAATAGAACAAAAACTAGTTATAATAAAATAATATAATATTATAATATAATAAAATAGAAACAACAAAAACAACAACAACTTAGAAGGCTGGGGTGGTAATACCGCAGAGAGGGTGCTTGCCTTACAAGCATACAAGCCAGGTTTGATCCCTCACACGCCATATGGTTCCTGGAGCACCACTGGGAGTGATTACTGAGTGCAGAGCCAGAGAAAGCCCTGAGCACTGCTGGC
Organism: Suncus etruscus; assembly: GCF_024139225.1. NCBI lineage: Eukaryota > Metazoa > Chordata > Mammalia > Eulipotyphla > Soricidae > Suncus > Suncus etruscus. Next base: position 4,364,672 of record NC_064853.1, read on the forward strand.
TGCCTCACAAAACAAACAAACCTGTAAGTCAAAGGGAGGACAAACATCAAATGATCTCACTTATATGTTGTTTGAAACGTATAAAACAGCGATGAGAGGCATCAGAAAGAGAGACGAGAAAGCCGCACTGAAGCAACAAAGGCTCAGTCACTATCCCGCCACTCAGACACAAGGTCCAATGCTGAGAAGTGAATTGCCCTTCCCAGGGCTTTCATGATTATTTGTGCCATACTTTCACTAACTTCAGTGGCCAATCTCTTTCCAAGGATCAATCTTAATTTCTTTTAATGTTTCCTTTAATGTTGTTTTCACACATTAAAAAGTAGATTAAAAGACAGAATGCTTGGCAGCAAAAGTGGATGGACATTTATAAATGGCCAGCAGGGTGAAATGAAGATGGTCCCCAGCGCTGAAAGGGAACCATTTTAAATGCACCCATATCACAGAGAAAAGACCTTTGTCGCATGAATCATTTTAAAGCTCTTGACTGATACCATCAGGGCTCCTGCTGGTCCCCAATTTGCCACTTGAATCCTTCGACTGTTATCAAATGAGACAGAAGATCAAAGCAAAACAAAACAACCCAAAATACACACCACTCAACCTGGATGCAAAGATAGACATCATCCAATTCCAGATGCGGCAAGGTCCAAATCTAATCTGCTGGATGGATGTAACAGCTTCTCCCCTCTCTCCTATCTTTCCTCCCATCCCCCAGAGGGAACTGTTAGCACATGGGAACATATCTACCAAATGAAGAGCCTGTCTTTCCCACGTGGATGCTGCTCTGATGTCACTTCCTGACAAAAACACCAAATGTTTCAAAACTGTCAAGGTCACAAAGTTCAGGCTAAAGGGCAAAGCTAGGAGATGTTAAGGTATGTTAAGACCACAAGGTTGAATCCCCAAATCTGCTACCCTACCCAACATAAATCTCTTCCTCAAAAGCTAGCTAGCAGGGCCAGAGAGATAACATGGAGGTAGGGCGTTTGCCTTGCATGCAGACGGATGGTGGTTCAAATCCTGGCATCCCATATTGTCCTCTGAGCCTGCCAGGAGCGATTTCTGAGCATAGAACCAGGAGTAACACTTGATCACTGCCTGCCGGGTGTGACCCAGAAAAAAAAAAATAGCATTCTTCCCAGAAGTTATGTGTTGTATCATAATTCAAGACCTAAAGTAGTTTATGTGACCCATAAGACTTTCTTCATAAAGGCAAAGAAATGAGGAGTTCGCATACAGTAAAGAAATAACGAACATTCCCTAAGCATTAATTTTTGTTTGTTTGGGGAACACATCTGGCATTGTAGTGCTCAGGGTGGAGCTATCACTCAAGAGGTGTTTAGGGGACTGTGTGGGCTGAGTGCAAGGCAATCTGCCTACTTGCTGTACCAATGCTCTGGGCACTCAGTTTTTCTTTCTTCTTTTCGGTGGGTCACATCTTGAGGCACTCGGAGGTTACTCCTGGCTTTGAGAATAAAAATCATGCCTGGTGGGCTGGTGGGCTGCGGTACCCTATGAGATGTCGGGGATCAAACCCAGGTCAGCAGCATGCAAGCAAATGCCCTACCCGCTGTGCTATCACTCCAGCTCCAACTTTTTAAGTGTAAATACTGTAAGATGTAACCTCTCTGCAATAACTTGGGTTATTATTGGTGCACAGGTGGTGAGTTTAATTATCCTGAGAGAATTAAAGGCTTCGTATGCATACCAAACCAGAAAAATCCTTGATATGGAACATATCACAAAAGAAAGCAGAAAATTAACATGAAAAGTCCGAATTGTAGTGGACCAATATTCTCTACAAATTTCACACTAGGGACTGGCATGAGATTGCACAGGGGCAGCCCTGCTTGAACCCCAGCAGCATGTGTTCTCCAACTATCACTGGGTGCAACATGCTGGGTGTCCCCGAGCACTAATGGGTATGATTCAGGTATTCTCTTGGCTCTGCAAAGTCCAAGTAGCACGGCACCCCATGACCAAACACTGAACCTCTGGTTCAACTGGACAAAATTCACTGCAAAGGGGCCGGAGAGATAGCAAGTAGAAAAGGTGTTTGCCTTGAATGCAGAAGGACGGTGGTTCGAATCCCGGCGGTTCGAATCCCGGCATCCCATATGGTCCCCCAAGCCTTCTAGGGGCGATTTCTGAGCGTAGAGCCCTTGAGCACTGCTGGGTGTGACCCAAAAAAAAAAAATTCGCTGGAAGATCCCAGGCCTCCAAGCTCTATTGGGAGAAGAAGGGAGGGGAAGGGAGAAGGGGGTGAAAAAGGAAGAACAGGCTGGAGCAGTGGCACAAACACCTGCCTTGTCAGTGCTAGCCTAGGACGGATCGCAGTTCGATTCCCCTAGCATCCTATATGGTCCCCCAAGCCAGGAACAATTTCTGAGCGCATAGCCAGGAGTAATCCCTGAGCGTCACTGGTTGTGGCCCCCCACCAAAAAGGGATGAGGGAGAAGGAAGGAGGAAAGAGGGAGGAGGAAGGAGGGAGGAGTGGGAGTGGGGATGGAGGAGGAGATTAAAGAGAAAGAAAAGAAAGCCAACGAAATAAATATTTGAACCTGGGTTGGACATATGCAAGACACGTAGCCTTGAACTTGCATTACACATCTCTGGCCTCCAGCCATAAATATTATTCAAAAAATATTTTGTTTGGTGATGTGTCACTTCATTTTTTATCACTAGAAAGAGATGACAAAATAACTTTTTGCTTTCATTTTTGGTCCATACTTGTGGTGCTCAGGGATCACTCCTGGCAGGACTAAACGCACCATATGGGGTACCTGGGTTAAGTGCATGCATGCAAGCACTATTTCTCCAGCCCCTCCAAAAGAGGTTTTATAATTGAATTGTTTTAAGTACGTGAAATGCTCCCCAACTTCAGTGGTACATTTGTCAGAACCAACTGAAACGTGTGCATCTGATTCCTTTTCCTGTGTGTAAACTGTATCTTGGTGGAGCTGAAGGGGAGTGGGGGACGGGGGAGTGGGGAGTGGGGAGTTGAAGCTAAACAAAACCAACCCTAAAGGACAGAGGTTAAAGGGTTTAAAGCGGACCGGACGGAGAGGTCTGTCTTCCAAATACACATACATTTTGCATGATATACAAAAACCATTTTGACAGATTTCATCCTGTTTTAAAGTGGACTGCAACTCTGGTCATATGGACTTGAGTTTTCTTCCCCTTTTTGTAAAGTCACATTTCGCCCACAGATGGCACTTAATAGAAGGAACACACTGATGGCCGCAGATCTGGGCTGAGCTCAGCCTCTCATTTCCTGCTCTCCATCTCTCTTCCCCGCAGCCGGGGCCTTTGTTGTCAGGCTGGGATGGAGATAAGCTTATGGTCAGGGCATGTTTGTATTAGCAAAGCGGTCTGGGTGGAACTGTTCTAAACAGACTAGCAGGCAGCAGAGGTCTTTGTTTTGGTTTAAGTCAGAATGAAAGAGTGTAAAAAGACTAAGATCTTTGGGACAAAAAAGACAAGTTTACATAAAATTAAATAGGAAAATGCAGTCATTTATGGTTTCCACTGGTTTTTCCTTTTCAGCCAACTATCTGAATTTGTTTATTGGCAAGTAGAAAATGTTTGGTAGCTGTGTTATATTTTTATTTCTATAAGGCTAATTTGATTTAAATAATTAATAATTTCTAAGTATTTTAGTAATCCTTAAAAATAAAAGTACTGGGCCCAGAGAGATAGCACAGCAGCATTTGCCTTGCAAGCAACCGATCCAGGACCAAAGGTGGTTGGTTCAAATCCCGATGTCCCATATGGTCCCCCATGCCTGCCAGGAGCTATTTCTGAGCAGACAGCGAGGTGTGGCCCAAAAACCAAAATAAAATAAAATAAAATAAAATAAAAAATAAAAGGACTAAAAACAATTTTATTTGACTATGTTGCCAGCATACACCTTTGCTGTATATCTCAGAAACACATGATATGAAAAGATTGTCTGCAAAAACAGCACTGGTAGATTTACATAAAACTTGGGGTTTTTTTTAGGGCCAGAGAGAGAGCACAGCGGTAGGGCGTTTGCCTTGCAAGTGGCCAACCCAGGATGGACAGTAATTCAAATCCCAGCATCCCAGATGGTGCCAGGAGTGATTTCTGAGCACAGAGCCAGGAGTAACTCGTAAGCGTCGCTGGGTGTGCCCCCAAAAAAACAAACAAACAAACAAACAAAAACCAAACAACTTGTTGTTATAAAATATTATTTAATGTTGATTGTAAACTAAACCTGCTGACTTTTCTCTATTTTAGAAAAATTTTAATTTCTGGTTTAAAGCCACAGTTGGCCATTTCTGAGCCCAAAGCCAGGAGTAACCCGAGTATCACTAGGTGGGTGTGCCTCCTCCCCAAAAACAGAATTCCAAGAATTCAGGTAACCTCTAATGTGATAACAGTGATGAAAATACTATACTTTAACCTCAAATCTTGTTAAAAAAAAAAAAAAGTTTAATGAGTACCAATAAATTACGGATTCAGGACGGGGGCGGCGGGATAGGAAAAAATAAATCCTAGCTTTCTCTTTGGGACAGATAGTCCACAGGCTTGCCACCTTTCATGTGTTGACTCTGGTCCCTCTAACGGTCTCCCTGAGAACCACCAAAAGTGAACCCCTGAGCAGTGTCCAGAGTGAGTCCTCAGTATCACTAGCATGGCTCCAAAGGATGATCAAATATAAAACAGTTTACTTTCCAGAGGGGGGACAGGTGCTCTGGCAACCCTTCTGCCCACTCCCTCGCGCGAATTCAGAGAATGGTTAAATGCTTTGTGAAAAGAAGAAAAGATCTGAGCAATCTAGAGCATTAATAAAGGGAGTAGAGTGCTTTTGCCTTGCAGCAGTCAACCCCAGTTCCATCTCTGGGCACTGCATGTGGTCCTGAAGCATTGCAAGAATGACAAGAAACAGAGATCCAAACCAAAGTCCCTTCCGTGGCCATAAGTAAACAGACAGATAAAAGTTTGAGCTACTACTCTGCCACCTATTAATCATAAAGCCTGGGAAAACAACAGCTTTTACACTGTTTTATTTCCCAGGGTAGTAGTTCCCCTCATAGTAGCAGTTTTCTTAAAAATACCTAATGGCAGAAAAGGATACAGAATCTCTTGGACTTGTAGAACAGAGATCCCCAAACTTACCCCAAATAGCCCTCTGCTCTCTGAAATTCCAACTTCTTTAAGTAAATCAACAAAAAGTGAATACCCCAGCACCACCCCCAGTAACCATCGTAGAGCCACATTTTAAAAACACCGAGACAGATGAAGAAAGGTGTAGAACAGTGGTGTTCCCTGGCACCCATCTAAGTCCCCAGATGTAAAAAGGCTCCTCCAATTCCTGCACTGCAGCCACAGGAACCAGGCAGGAAGAAACCCAGGGTTTCCTGTCAGACTGAGCCTCTCTGTGAAAATGATCAGAGCGTTTCCAACTTTATCTAAATTACTGCTTAATTCCAGTATTAAAAAAGGCATGAGCACGTCTGAAGATGGTACCTAAGCCCCTCTGGAATCCTTCCTAGCTCCCCCTGTACTTAGCACGAAAAGGTATTACTCTCGATAATCGGCTGCAATCTGTATGTTTACTCAGCATTAGAGAAGCAGGATCTATCCCTGTCCTTAGGGGCAATCATTTCAAATGGTACCACTACTGTTCTGTACAATAAACAATGAATGCTTATACATTTTTCTACAGAGAGGCTGGAGAGAGTACATACAGCAGGCAGGGTACTTGACTTGCAGGGGACCGACCAAGTTTGATCCCCAACCCCATACAATCCGATAAGTCTTGCTAGAACTAGCCCCCAAACAAATACATAATATTTCCCACTTACAATATTTGGTCATTTCCTTTTTTCACTATTACTAATAAAGCTCCTATTTCAGTTCCATTTGTATTTGTGTAAATCCAAAGTCCATAAAATTTTACTATTCCAATGATATAAATTACTCAAAAGTCTGGGGCTATAATAACTAATCAAACGTGTTAGTATAACCCTGTCCCTAATATTTTCCCAATATCCTGTTCATAAAAATGTAGAGCTGTCTGAGCCCACTCCTCTTGGGGATAACTTTGCTGGCTTTCCTCTCTTTTCTTATCTTTTTATGAAAATTAAAGTTTTAACAGTAATCTGACTAACTGTAATTCTCTCTACTATTCTCTTTCATGTACATTCCTTATTAATTCACTACTTTGATCTCTGAGCTTTGCCAGGCTCATTCCTCTTAGGTTGTGTGCGCGCTCTGCCCCCATCCAATTCTTTTTAGTCACTAGGAATCTGAAACAATGTTTTATCAAAAGCAAAGTGGTACTGGAGAGAAGACTGAGTCATAAAGCGTCAGTCAAAGGCTCCCACTGGCTAAAAAATGGAAACGACTCAAAAACCAAAATAGCTTAGGACAATAATGGGTTAAAGCCCATATGACAGACTAGGATACTACATATCTATCCTGACATACATGAATGAAGACATTGAACAGTTACTGCTGAACAGGGTCTTTTCAGAGTCAAAAAGTACTGTATCACAAAATACTAGTTTACTGGAACGTTAAGTAATGAGGAGGGCCCAGAGAGATAGCACAGCGGTGTTTGCCTTGCAAGCAGCCGATCCAGGACTAAAGGTGGTTGGCTCGAATCCAGGTGTCCCATATGGTCCCCCGGGCCTGCCAGGAGCTATTTCTGAGCAGACAGCCAGGAGTAACCCCTGAGCACCGCCGGGTGTGGCCCAAAAACAAAAAACAAACAAAAAAGAAGTAATGAGGAGGGCCAGGAGAGATAGCACAGCGGCGTTTGCCTTGCAAGCAGCCGATCCAGGACTAAAGGTGGTTGGTTCGAATCCAGGTGTCCCATATGGTCCCCCGGGCCTGCCAGGAGCTATTTCTGAGCAGACAGCCAGGAGTAACCCCTGAGCACTGCCTGGTGTGGCCCAAAAACCAAAAAAAAAAAAAAAAAAAAAAAAAAAAAAAGGGAGGAGGAGGAGGAGGAGGAAGAAGAAGAGGAAGAAGAGGAAGAAGAAGAAGCGGGACAGGAGGAGGAAGAAGAAGAAGGAGGAGGAGGAGGAGGGGAGGAGGAGGAGGAGGAGAAGAGGAAGAGGAAGAGGAAGAGGAAGAGGAAGAGGAAGAGGAAGAAGAAGAAGAAGAAGAAGAAGAAGAAGAAGAAGAAGAAGAAGAAGAAGAAGAAGAAGAAGAAGAAGAAGAAGAAGAAGAAGAAGAAGAAGAAGAAGAAGAAGAAGAAGAAGAAGAAGAAGAAGAAGAAGAAGAAGAAGAAGAAGAAGAAGAAGAAGAAGAAGAAGAAGAAGAAGAAGAAGAAGAAGAAGAAGAAGAAGAAGAAATGAGGAAGGGCCGGAGAGATAGCATGGAGGTAAGGCATTTGCCTTTCATGCAGAAGGTCATTGGTTCGAATCCCAGCATTCCATATGACCCCCAAACCTGCCAGGAGCGATTTCTGAGCATGGAGCCAGGTGTGACCCAAAAACCAAAAACCAAAACAAACAAACAAACAAACAAACAAAAAAGAAGTAACAGGGAGAAAGGGAGCAGTGTGTACGAGAAAGACCATACTATGGGTAAGGCACTTGACCTGCACACAACTGACCAGTGCCTCTCAAGGGCTAGAGCTGTAATACAGCAAGGAAAGCATTTACCTGTATAGTACTAAACAGGGTTCGATCACCAGCATCCCATAAGGTCCCCCCACGCCTACCAGGAGTAATTCCTGAGTGCAGATGTCTATCTATATGGCATCCCATGTAGACTAGAGCCAGGAGTGCTTAAAGCTGGGTACAGTCCCAAACCAAAACAGTAATTTTAGAGGTCAGAAAAATAACCTTAAAGTTACTGAAGATGCTCCAGCACCAGCAGGTCAGCTCACCAAATTGGCCCCAGGAGCTTCCAGAACTACTAGGTATGTCCTACCGAACCCCAAAAACTGACATAGCTTTTTAATCAAGAAATCTAAGCGAGCATCATCAGATCAGTAGTAGAGCAAATCAAGCAAGTACAGCCAGCAAGTGATTCCCTGAGTGGAATCAAGAGAAGGAAGAATAAAGTGAGAAATATTTGACAAAACTATAGCCGAAATCAGCAACACTCGAAGAAAACAAACAAAGCAACCCCATGTGGACGTGTTAGTTAAAAATTACTTCCGGCGTTCAGACTAAGATAAAGACGGATTTGAAAACAGCTGAGGGAGAAATGAACCATTGAATAATCCTGATGAGATTACTGTGAAGTCACCTTGAAATAATTTTAATTTTTATCTATGCCCTCAACTTTGTATCAAAATAAAGCATTTAAGCTAGGTTAAAAGACTAAAATGTGTAAAATGCAAGTTGAAGCTCCACCATGACTATACTGTTTAGACTGAAAAATACACAAGTTCTGACAACACTACTAGCCAGACTACAGGGAAAGACTTGTTTACATAAGCATGAACCAACACACGCCTCTTTTAGAGGGTAATAGATACCCTATATCAAAATGATAAATACTTTTACCTGTTTGCCAGCTTATTGCAGTTATTTCTAAACAGTCAAATATATGCTAACTGAAACGAACAAGATTTTCATGCAGGAATCTAATGCCTGCTTACAGGAGACTAAAGATGCATATGGACACACACACAAAAGAAACATCTTCACAAAGGAAAAGCAAGCAATTATTTTTAGGCAATGGAGGGAGTGAAATGTTTTATGTACTCATTTGGAAATCTCTCCAATTTATATCTCAGAAGCAAGCGCACTATAAGAAGTCTGCATGATTTGACAGCTGTTGTATTTGCTTATACAGGCATAAAGCCCCCCTGGAAGTGTGCAGTAACTAACAATAGTGATCTGCATGGAGGAAGGCAGGAAGAAGCAACACTTAAGCAAATGACAGCCCCGGACAGGAGCAGGTTTCCTCTGCACACCTTCAAGAGTTCTGTGCGTGAGTGATGCAAATAGACTACCTAATTTCCAATGACAGTTCGGCTGGGTTCACTCTCAAAGCAGTAATATTTTGATGGGCAGGGAACCCCCAAACATCCAGCAGTGCTCAAGGTTTTTCTTGGCTCTGCACTCAGGGATCACACTTGGCAGGCTTGGGGTACAAGAGGGGGCAGGGGATGTGTGTGTGCCAAGGAATTGATCCTGATTCAACCACATGCAAGGCAAGCACAAAATATTTCTTTCTGGTTTTTTGGGTCACTGGGCTGTGCTTAGGACTTACACATTGCTCTGTGTTTGAGGATCATCTGGGCCAGCTTGAGGCACTTTATGGGACACCAAGAATTGAACCTGGGTGAGCCATCTGCCAGGCAAGTGCAAAGCCTAACTGCAGTGCAACTCTCAGGCCCCTTACAATAATGTTTAAGTCACAGCTAATATTCCATTTGTATTACAAGTCTTTAACCCTCCTCTCCTTCCATGCTGGCATGTTTCTACAGGGTTTTTTGGTTATGGTTATCCTGGCTCTAACCTCAGAAATTGTTCCTAGCAGGCTCGGGGGACCATATGGGACGCCAGGATTTAAACCACTGCCCCTCTACCTCCATGCCATCTATCTGGCCCCTGCAGTTTTATTTTTATATTACTAGCTTTCCCTGGAGGATAGATGGTGTCTGACTAAGCTGCACCAACCAGACTGTTCAAAGGAAAAAATGAACAGAAACCAGCAATTCTGACTGCCTACTAACAGTTAGGTATCCATTCTTTTAAAACTCCTAAGTCTAGTAAGGCAAACAAAAGGCAGCCACACATACAGTAAACTGCTTGTCAAGAAAGTCACAGACTTAAACCAGGTCACCTCATATCAAAGATGCAATTTCTGCAAATTTTTCGAGAGGCAAAGAGTCTTTAACTATGAAACAGAGGGGCCAGAGAGATAGCATGGAAGGTAAGGAGTTTGCCTTTCATGCAGAAGGTCATCGGTTCGAATCCCGGCGTCCCATATGGTCCCCCGAGCCTGCCAGGAGCGATTTCTGAGCGTAGAGCCAGGAGTAACCTCTGAGCGGTGCCGGGTGTGACCCCCCCAAAAAAAAAACAAAAAAAAACAAAAAAAAAAAACTATGAAACAGAGAGTGTCTTACTGACTAGAAAATGGACGGCTCGGTGCACCCTTCTGAAACCAGCCCTGAAATGAAGACCGAATACCAGGGACTCGGATCCACGCTGTAATCCACCAGAAAGGCTGCACGTCATGGTCGCCAAAGGAAAAGAATGACATTAATAAGATGTCATTGAAACATGGCCAGAAAAGCAAGCAATCGGAACTATTTTGTATCTGTTTTTCGGTCTTTGTTACAAATTCCTCTTTGATTACAGATTATGTGTTACAAATTCCTCTTTGATTACAGATTATGTGTTTCCAAGAACACGGTTTGGCAGCAGGCTGCTGAAAGACTACGGACAGCAGCCGCCCTGCACAGGGCCTCATTAGCATCTCTACTGCGGTGCCCACACTGGCATTATAAATCACACACACTCGGCGTCGCACACAATAACCAACAGCTAGGTAACAACTTGGGGTGTTACAAATGCACTGCACTCATCTCTGAATCTATGGTCTGATAATTAAATTCCATTATAGCACTACCTTTAACCCTAATGGCAGCCATGCTGCAATTGAGCGCCACCTACAGGGCACCACATCTGCCACGGAACATCACGTATGTTATATAGTTCACAGCCAATTACTGAACAGCCAGCCAGAACATCTATCACTTACATTAAAACAAGCAGAACACAGCAGTGGGGCTGTCGGAAGCCATCACACAGCTTAACTGAGTTTCTCACCTTTCAAATACCAAGGGGTCCTCTCTCCCAGAACATCACACTAAGGGGCTTGGCCTTTTAACAAAGAGAGCTGCCGAGCTGAAAGAACACTCAAAAGGCGGGGCGTGTTGCAAAACACAGCTCAGAGCTGGAGACATCTGTCCCTTGTGTTGAAACACAATTCAGCGAAAGATCCTTTAGCTGGAAAAACAAATACACATAGAAGAAGCTTTCCTCAAGGTTACCAACAAAGAAACCAAGTGAGAGTATTACCTTAGGAGTCCTTGTTTATGGCCAAATGTGCCATAATAATTATGGGATGAGCTCACCCTCTGACTAGCCAATCCATTAATCTCCTTATAATTAAAAACAAAGAAACCCCCAAGTCCTTGCTTGGAGCCCAAAGCCTTTTCAACCAGTCATGGAGCACAGAAAGCTACTTCTGTACAGTTTTCAGTTACTCTTATGCCATTGCTAGGATCAGAACCTGCAAAATCCCACAGATGTGTAAATATTCACTCTCTGCGTCTCGCCTATAATGATCTTCAAAACACGAAATGAAGCTCCCTTCTCGAATGCTCAATTCAGAGGCTTTACTGTCAAAAGAATAGCACACTTTTAGCAATTAACACATTACACGCCACCTCTCACCTATTAACAATATTGCCATAATCTATAATTGGGGAGATCACTCTAGAGGGAACTGTAAGAAATCACTTCCGAGCTCTCCCAATGTTATGTCAGATGAGCTAACAACACCGCCAACCCCCCTCAAAAAATCAGAGTTCTTCTAATTAGCAGTAAATAATTATTGGCAAATAAAATTTAAAAAAAAAAAAAAAACCAGAAAAGCTTAATCTGATCACACTGAAATGGAAAGGCAAGTCTGATCGACAGCCTGGGGAATTTATCATGGTCACTGACTCTTTGCATTTATAGAGAACTCAAGATCTGGTGCCTGTCCCTCAAATTAAGCTCCAGAACAAAGGCTGTAAATTTGCTCAGATCTCTCTGGAAAATGTGCTTGAGGTGCAAACACCAGCATTAATGGCAGAACGCCCAGTTTAAGGAGTCGTCTACCTGATGCCTCACGGAGACAGCTTCAGTACTCTCTGCATGCACTCAAGAGAACCTAAGATCCCCAATCAGGACTTCTAGTTGTTAAACATGGGCAAGAACAATAGAGGGACCGGAGATAGCACAACAGGTAGAGAGGCTGCCTTGCACGTGGCTAACCCAGGTTCAATCCCTGCATCCCATATGATTTTCCTGAGCCTGTCAGGAGTGACTCCAGAGCGCAAAGCCAGGAGTAACCCCTAAGCACGACCTGAAGTGGCCTTAAAAAAAACCTAACTTGCGGGGGGGGGGGGGGGGAGTGAATAAGTGACTGGATCAGAGCAATGAAAAACAAGAATCTGGGGCCAGAGAGAGAGCATGGAGGTAGGGCATTTGCCTTGTGTGCAGAAGGATGGTGGTTTGAATCCCAGCATCCCATATGGTCCACCGAGCCTGCCAGGAACGATTTCTGAGCATAGAGCCAAGGAGGAACCTGAGTGCTGCCGGGTGAGACCCAAAAACCAAACAGACACAGACACACAGACACACACAGACACACACACGAGAGAAGAGAAGAGAAGAGAAGAGAAGAGAAGAGAAGAGAAGAGAAGAGAAGAGAAGAGAAGAGAAGAGAAGAGAAGAGAAGAGAAGAGAAGAGAAGAGAAGAGAAGAGAAGAGAAGAGAAGAGAAGAGAAGAGAAGAGAAGAGAAGAGAAGAGAAGAGAAAAACAAGAATGTGTTGCCCAAAATCACAGTTAACAATGTATTAAATCATCTAACGTCCTCACACGGGCAATAGGGCTGGAGGGATAGTACCGGGATTAGAGTATCTGCCTTGTATGTGGCTGACCAGGTTCGATCTCTGGCATCCCAAAAGACTCCTGGAACCTGCCAGAAATAGCCCTGAGCACTAGTAGGTGTGGCCAAAAAAAAAACTTCAAAATTTAAGGGGCCAGAGAGATAGCACAGTGGTAGGCTGTTTGCCTTGCATGCTGCCAACCCTCCAACGAACTCAGGTTAGAATCCAGACATCCCATATGGTCCCCTGCCTGTCAGGAGCCATCTCTGAGCCAAGAGTAACCCCTGAGGGCCTGGAGAGAGAGCACACAGCAGCATTTGCCTTGCAAGCAGCCGATCCAGAACCAAAGGTGGTTGGTTCGAATCCCGGTGTCCCATATGGTCCCCCGTGCCTGCCAGGAGCTATTTCTGAGCAGACAGCCAGGAGGAACCCCTGAGCATCACCAGGTGTGGCCAAAAAAAAAAAAAAAGAGTAACCCCTGAGATCTGCTGGGTGTAGCATGCTGAAGGTCACATTCCCTCTCCAGTGGTCAGATTTCACAGTTCAGGGGCCAGAGCAATAGCACAGTGGTAGGGCATGTCTGCGCTGGGTTTAATCCCAGGCATCCCATATAGTCCCTGAAGCCTGAGGGGTGATTTCTGAGTACATCTGGGCGTAACCCATGAGGGCCACAGGGTGTGGCTAAAAAAAACCCAAACTAACAAAAGATTTCACAGGCCACTGTAAAGCATCGGATAAGCATGTTATATGGCTACACCTAAATTAGAAAAACTTCTAGAAGAAAACAGTTTGTAAGTCCTTGGCAGTGAGATAATATGCAGTTAGAGAGAGGGCCAAAGCACAAGCACAGCAGGGAAGGCACTTGTATAAGGCACTTGTTCACTTGACCCCCCCCTGCAAGTTGTTTGTTTGTTTGTTTGTTTTTTTGCTTTTTGGGCCACACGAGGTGACGCTCAGGGGTTACTCAGAAGTCACTCCTGGCTTAGGGGACCATATGGGACGCCGGGGGATCGAACCGTGGTCCGTCCAAGGCTAGCGCAGGCAAGGCAGACACCTTACCTCTAGCGCCACCGCCCAGCCCCTGCAAGTTGGGTTTTTTTAAGGCCACTTCAGGTCATGCTTAGGGGTTACTCCTGGCTTTGCGCTCTGGAGTCACTCCTGACAGGCTCAGGAAAATCATATGGGATGCAGGGATTGAACCTGGGTTAGCCACGTGCAAGGCAGCCTCTCTACAAGTGCCTTCCCTTGCACCAGGCTGACCCAGGTTAGATATCTGACATCCCACAGGGTCCTGCAAGCCTGTTAGGAGTGATTCCTGAGTGCAGAGCCAGGCATCACCCAGAGCACCACTGCAGGACCCAAAAACAAAAACAAAAGAAGTGCGGTGAGAAGGAGATAAAACGCCCTTAGATCTTGCCTGGAGGTTCATCACTATCACTTTTCTGGGAGGGTTTGTCTCCATACTAGAGAAGCAGTTTACTGGTCCTATTTTCTTTCCTCAAATGTTTTAGTCCTATGACTACCCACTCCTTCTTTCTTTCAAAAGTGAGGTTGGGGCCCACCCACACATACCCAGGGCTTACTTATATCTTGGTTCTGCACTCAGGGCTCATTCCTGGCAGTGCTTAGGGAATCCTATGAGCTACCGGATCAAAACCGGGATCAAAACTGAGTGAGCTACATGCAGAGCAAGCTCCCAACCCACAACTACATTTCCTTCTGACAGAAAGCTCCGTCTTGTCAACCTACGTATACTCCTTTTGAATTTGTACTTTTTCCCTAGATGCCCTAATTGCAGCCAGATGTAGCCCCCAAACAAAAGAACAACAACAAAGTGGTGGAATTAGTCTTGATATTGGTCTTCTGGATCAATATCCTAAAGTATAAGGTGAACTCTAAAACTATGTTCCAATTTCACTGGGACCACAGAGAACGACTCAAGAGTTGGACAACCTAGTATGCCTGGAGCCCGGTCAGTCTTATGCCAGAAAACTTCAGGGGTGAAGTCTCCTTGTATTTAGGCCAAGACTTTTTCCCCCCATTTTCCCCTATATTTTGCTGGGCCTATGCAAAAAACAACAATTGCCACTCTCACACCGGTATTACTGTATTTTTTTTTTTTTTTTTTGGTTTTTGGGCCACACCCAGCGTTGCTCAGGGGTTCCTCCTGGCTGTCTGCTCAGAAATAGCTCCTGGCAGGCACGGGGGACCATATGGGACACCGGGATTTGAACCAACCACCTTTGGTCCTGGATCGGCTGCTTGCAAGGCAAACGCCACTGTGCTATCTCTCCGGGCCCGTATTTTTTAACTCTTATCCTTATACAGGCAGGGGTGGGAAGGGGGGCACTGGTGGTAGGAATGTTGCACTGGTGAAGGGGGGTGTTCTGTTTATGACCGAAAATGAATTACAATAATGTTTGCAATCATGGTGCCAAAATAAAGAGTTTATATTTAAAAAAATAAAAACTATGCTCCAAATCTATTTTTGCTGTTTACCTTCCTCCCTGTCCCTTCCCGATGTTGTTGCTGTGATGACGGAGTAACAAATGTGGCTGGTTGTGGGCTCAGACATTTTGAGCTGACAAGGTTTGCTTTCCTGTAGCTTCAGTCCTCATGGGCATGCCTCACAGTAAGTGCTCTGAGCAGTGGCACAGAGTTCTGGGGCACACTAGCCCGAGTACACACACAGAGGCTCACCAGGGGCCATGTTTCCTAGCTTTGCACTTATGAACTCTTCGGTTGTGATGTTTTGCTGGGGTCACAGCCTTTTCTCCTTTTTTTTTTTTTTTTTGGTTTCGTTTCATTTTGTTTTGTTTTTGGATCAAACCCAGCAGCGCTTGGGAGTTATTTCTGGCAGGCTCAGGGGGCGGGAACCATATGGGATGCCGGGATTCAAACCGGGGTCCTTCCTGTGTTGGCCGCTGTGCTATTGCTTCGGCCCCAAGGATCACAGCCTTTCATGGTGCCATCACACACATGGCTGCCAGGCTCAATCAGCAGAGAGGATCCCCCTCAGCATGAGGGGGGATACCAGAGCCTGGAACTCCTGAGCAGACTTTTGTAGGCATGTGCCTGAGGCTCCTGCAGCAGCTTCTTCCTCCAGAAAAATGTTCTCAACTTACAGTACCAACGCGACAAACCAATGCAAAAATTGTTTCCCACTCTATTGTTTTCTTTAATCATAACTGGCTATGACAAGTATTAATGTGGGTTAGTGAGAGAGAGAAAAATAATTATAGGATATTCTATTCTGTCCCTAAGAACCATTCTCTGTGTGGAGCAAAGGGGGATGAAGCCAAATATAAACTGTAATCCTGATAATGAATTAAAAATATCTGTACATACAACTGGTAACATAAGTCTTCCCCAGGACTATCCAGTGAAATTCAACAAATTTTCACATAATGTATGATTTTAGAGATTCAGGAATCTCTCACGTGCCAAGCTCTTGCAACAAGACACACAACAAACAGCCAGAGGACCTGAAATATCCTTTTTCACGGAAACCAAATCATACCAAGAATGCTCAGAATGTCAAGGACTAGAGATGGCTCAAAGGGTACTCCTTGCTCACTGTCCTATTGTTGTTTTGGCCCCAATACCTTACTTGTCGGGGGTGGGGGTGAGGAGGGAGGGGAAGGCTTGAGGAAAGAGACACAGCAGCAGGTGCCAGGGGTCACCCTTCGCTCTGCTCTCAGGGATTACTTTTGGTGGTGCTCAGGGAACCAGATGGGATGTTGGAGTCAGAGGCATGTAAGGAAAGCACCCTATCTGCTGTATCATCTGTCTCCGGTCTTTCACTTAGCATTTTCATCTTCTACTTTCAACCTGGTTTATTTCATTGGTTTCCTGTAGATATGTGAAATACATCTATCTTCATAGGACAATCCAGATCCCTCATTTTCTAGTACTGCCCGTCACTCTGGGACCTGGCGTGGAGAAGGAGTGCATACCTCTGGGACAGTGTAGCCACATAAAGGTGGTCATCACGCCTAGACAGATGTCAGCTGGGAACCAGATGGAGCAGATGCGCTCCCTACCAGCAGCAAATAACGATGTGTTTAAGGAATGGTGCCAAATTTAAACACTTCATAATTATGTGGTTTCTAGTTGGAAGACAAAATAACACCCAAACTAAAAGAACTAAATTAGAAAATGCATGTAGAAAATGGAGACAGGATCAAAGAAAGCAGCTGCAATTATCGCTGTTTTCTACAAAAGTACGACAAATAGTTGCTTGGTCCATCATAGACCGTGTTTCCTCAGGCTGAACTGGTCAGCATGCCCTCAAGTGTCAATAAAAACGAACCTCACAACAAACAACTAGCATTATGTGATTTTTTTTCAGACTCACTGCAAATGCCAGGTCTCGTGAAACAAATGCTCTTTTGAGTATCATGCCCTGAAAAACTGTAGATTCCTCTTCTCTTTCTCTCTCCTCCTTTCTCCTCTCTCCTCTCCCCTTTCCACTCTCCCCCTCTCTCTGTCCTCCCTCCCTCTCTCATTTTCGGACCACCCGGCAGTGCTCAGCTGACTCTGCACTCAGAAATCGGGGTTCAGAGGACCATATGGGATGCCGGAGATCAAACTTGGGTCCATCCTGGGTAAGCGCCAGGCAAGGCAAATACCCTGCTGCTGTGCTATTGCTCGGGCCCAGATTCCTCTCTTCTCTTCCATGCTCCTAGGTAGCCACTGATCAGCAAATCCTAGGCGTCCTCTATTGATTGCCTTCCTCTTTCAGGTACAGGTGTTTTTTATTCTTCTTTTGTTTGTTGTTGGTTTGGAAGGAGGGTACATTTTGTCTTTGCTATTTTGTCTTGGTTTTTGGACCATACCTGGTGATTCTCAGGTCTTAACCTTGCTCTGCACTCAGAAATTTCCTAAGTCCTGGTGGTGCTCAGGGGACCCTATGAAATGCTAGAGTTCAAATCCAGGTCAAACACATGTATGAAAGTGCATTACCTGCTGTACTCTTGCACAGGTCCCAAGGTACAAGCTATATAATTATAGAGAGCTAAGTTTAAAATGTGGTTGTGATATACATTGCAACTTAGAAAAATGACTTAAGTTTCCACAGCTGACCTTTGAAATAATGCAAACACAAAGTATTTCGGTAGAACTGGTTGATTGCTGTGCAAGGTAAATGCACTACCCTATATGTTTTCTCCCTGGCCACAAGCTTTTCAAACTGTGTTAAGACTCCCATCAAAAATAATGCCTGGAGCTAGAGTGATAGCACAGCAGGGAGGGTGTTTGCCTTGTATACAGCCAACCCAGTTTTGATCCCAGGGGTCCCATATGGTCCCCCAAGACTACAAGGAATAATTTCTAAGTGCTGAGTCAGACGGAGTAAGTCTCAAGTGCCACTGGGTGCACCCCTCCACCTCACCAAAAATCAAACAAACAAAAAATAATGTATCTTTTATCAAAAAGCTGTTAATAGTACAGTAGGGAGGACATATGCCTTGCACATAGCCTACCAGGCTCAATACCTGACACTCCATATGGTCCCAGAGGCAGCCAGGAGTGATTCTTTTGGTTTGGTTTGGTTTTTTGTTTTTCAGGCCACACCCGTTTGACGCTCAGGGGTTACTCCTGGCTATGCGCTCAGAAATCGCCCCTGGCTTGGGGGGGGGGGACCATATGGGACGCCGGGGGATCGAACCGCGGTCCTTCCTTGGCTAGCGCTTGCAAGGCAGACACCTTACCTCTAGCGCCACCTTGCTGGCCCCAGGAATGATTCTTTAATGCAGAACCAGGAGAAATCTTTGAGCGCCACTGTGTGTGCCCCTCCAGGCTATTCTATTCTCCAATTTAACATAAAAAAATAAAATGAAATCCTCCCAATCCTTAAGCCCAGTTTGCTCTTGGGCCACTCCTGTTCACCCCCTACCCTTGAAGAGCACTCTCACTTCTCAGAGCCCGTGTGGGAAGTCCTAGTGTGTAGCTTTCATCTATGCTTCCCCCCTTGGCATACCTGAGTACAGTGGCCACGGTCTATCCACGCTTTAATAGCCACCAGATACTTGTTTACTTAGGGGCCACCCCCAGCAGTGCTCAGTGATGACTTGATTCCAGTGATGAACCCCATGGCCACAAGCAGCCATGAGCAGAGGAACCACATGCAGGCACTCAACAACTATTTACGCTCCTATGGTGTGAGGACTGTAACTGGAGCTCAGTAGGAAAGAAATATATGCAAACACCATCCCCTGATGGGCAGGCGAGGGTGGAGGGGGCAACTCATCCATCCTTGTTCTATGTACACTACTTTTATTTAGAGCCATGCACACAATAGTCATTTGGTGACTGTGAGCTGAACTAGACCCAAAACTCTACAAGCGCAAACACAATGGGGTGGCATATTCTCTTCCTTCTCTGCAGAAACATGCCTGCGTCTTTTAAAGGAAGTCCGGAGAGCACAGAAATAGCTCCAAGGATTAGTGTGCAAGCTTGGCATGTGGGAGGCCCACGTTCAATTCCAAGCACTGCGTGGTGCCCTGAGTTGGGAACAATACAAAATCCCCAAACTAATAACTAAGTCCCTAAAAGAAAACGAGGTTAGAGATATCCAAGATCCAGTTTTACAGGAGTTTTCCTGTTACAGGGTCAGCTGTTCTGTCCCGTCTTTTGAGGTGTTTGCTCTGTTTGATGTGACCTTAGCCTAAATAAGACCCACTGTAAATGCCACGTCTCATGAAACAAATGCTCTTCTGAGTATCTCTCTCTTTCCTCTCTCTCTCTCCCTCTCTCTTACTTTCTCCTCTCTCTTTTCTCCTCTCTTTTCTCCCCTCTCTCATTTTTGGGCCACTCGGCAGTGCTCAGCTGACTCTGCACTCAGACCCAAAAGACAAGCAACCCAAAAGACCCACTCTGACCCAAAAGACAAGCAACCCCTCAGCAACCCATCACACAGCTTTGGATTATCCACCATGTGAAAGGCAGAGAAGCAGTCTTTTGTTAATGGGGAAAATCTTGGAAGTCCCCCAAGGATTTTGTTTAAAGTCCATTTAGGGGGCCGGAGAGATAATTCAGTGGGGAGGGCGCTTTACCTTGCACATGGTCAGCCCAGACACCCCATATGTGCCCCAAACTCCTCAAAGAATGATCTCTGAGCACTGCCAAGTGTGGCCCCCAAACAAAGACAAGGTGCTTGATCTATTTGGCATTCTGACTCTGGCACTGCTGGAAAACGTACACAAGCCATATCTGTAAGCTTTCCCAATGAAGCCTGATGTTATTCTAATCCCCAGTTCACACTGAGAACAGAAATGTGCGGGAATCTGGCGATATGGTCAGGAAAAAGCAAATGAACTTGCCAACTTGGGAAACTGAGGACTCGGTCTGTAGGTCCTCCTGATACAATGCCGAGGAACCGGATTTCCAGGCACTGCAGCTCCCTCACCACCACGCTGACTACAGGCACATACTAGGGTTTGCCTATAATCTGCTGACCATTTCTTTTTCTGGGGAAAGCTGCAAAACTGCTGAGCAGAAACAGTTGCCAACCAATTAGTCTCCAAATGGCCAGGACTCCACTGTATCATTATGTCCCACTGAAAGTTGTCCAACTTGTTCAGATGTTAAGAACTGGAGAAAGCAAGCCTGGGGCACTGGAGAGGCTACAGGAGAGTCCAGGGTGGCTGTCAGGGCGTCAGGGCAGGAAGCAAGTGGAGAGCAAGATGCCTGTACTGGTCGAAAGGCAGGTTCTCCTCTCTGAGTGATCTGGAGGGGTGTGAAGAGCCTTTCTGGGCTGAAACAACAGGAAAGGGCTAGTTTTCTTCCACACAAGTGGGCAAGAGAAAGCTGACGTGAAAGCAGAAGTCCTGACCATTTGGGATCAAAGTTGTTTTACTTCAGGGTGGCTATGGCTAGTGGGCATCAGCACTATCTTTGCTGACTGAAAGGAAACAGAAAATGCCAAAGGAGGGGCCGGAATGATAGCATGGAGGTAGGGCATTTGCCTTGCATAGAGGACAGTGATTTGAACCCCGGTATCCCATATGGTCCTGACCTTGTCAGGAGTGATTTCTGAGCGTAGAGCCAGGAGTAACCCCTGATTGCTGCCAGGTGTGACCCCCACCCCAAAAAAAAGCCACTGGATGCCCTTTTAAGAGAAAGCCGAACACAAGCAACAAGCACCATTACCGTTTTCATGAGAGTCTGTTTCTAGAAACCAACTGAAGGACCCGTAACCACCAAATTCCCTCCCTACTTGGCTAACCTGTCACTGTGACTGTCACGCCCCACACTGCACCGCTCTCTCCAATGAGCAGTGACACGTTTCCCCACAACCTAAGCACTCCCTCCTCCTTTCTAGGACCCCATAACCATGAAGGTCAGTGCTGGATTAGGATGCTTGCTCTTCATGCTGCAGACAGGAGTGATCCCCATCTTCTGAGCCTCCATTCTAGCAGGACACGTCCTTACAGCTCTCCTTTAAGGACACAGTTTTGTACCCAGAAACACCTAGTGGGTAAGCTGCTTGCCTCCTTCTACCGGACCTGGGCTACGGTAGTGGAGAATCAGCGTCCCACATTCACAACGCTCATTTCAATTGATAAAATGTTCTATTCTTGGTGGGGGCCGGAGAGATAGTACAACGGTAGGGCATTTGCCTTGAATGCAGACAGTGGTTCGAAGCTGGAATCCCATATGGTCCCCTGTGCCTGGCAGGAGCAACTTCTGAGCACAGAGTCAGGAGTAACCTCTGAGCACCTCGGGGTTTCACCCAAAACCCAAAGATAAATTTAAAAAAAATGTTCTATTCTTGGGGGCTGGAGCGATAGCTCAGCAGTAAGGCATTTGTCTTACAAGCCACTGACTCAGGACAAACCTGGGTTCCACACCCGGCATCCCATATGGTCCCTCGAGCCAGGAGCAATTTCTGAGCACATAGCCAGGAGTAACCTGAAGTGTCATTGGGTGCGCCTCCCCCCAAAAAATTCTATTCTTATTTCATTTAGGAGAGGGATAAATATTCTTATTTCATTAGGAGAGGTCAATCTGGTGGCCAGAATTTGCTACCACTGCCTTCAGTATATAGACCCTAGAAGAGCGATGACATGGCCATCTTCGACCTTGAAAAAGAAGCAGACAGCGGGAACAGATAGCTGAGATCAGTCACTCTGACAACAGCACTGAAACCCCTTAGAGAACACCTTGCTGGATATGAAAACACAGCCTTTGGCTCCAAATAACTGATGATACATTTCTACATCGAAGTGCAGTCAACTTTTACTTGGGGGTAGGGGCACATCTGATAACACTCAAGGGGTTACTCCTGGCTCTGAACTCAGAAATTACACCTGTTGGCTTGGGGAGATTTGAGGTGCTAGGGATTGGACCTAGGACAGCCACATGCAAGGTGCCTGCAAGGTGCCTCCTGCCCCCCAACAGTAAAGCACTGTCACCCCACCCCCATCTTCCTATGTAACCTTACCTGATAGTAAGACCTGCTCATTTCTGGGAGGGGTCTTTGGGAGGTATCAAAAGGTTTGCCTCAGGGGCAGGAGAGGGATTTGGAAGAGAGATGGAGGAAGAAGCAGCAGGAGGAGAGATGGCTGAAACATGTTGAATGTAGGGCTGATTATGAATCCTGCGTAAAAGGTTTAAGCTTAGGAGTCACATGTGTTGGCTAGGGCCTTAAATA
Source organism: Suncus etruscus (assembly GCF_024139225.1). Classification (NCBI taxonomy): domain Eukaryota; kingdom Metazoa; phylum Chordata; class Mammalia; order Eulipotyphla; family Soricidae; genus Suncus; species Suncus etruscus. The sequence continues at coordinate 4,386,935 of NC_064853.1, forward strand.
AAGTTGATATCTCCTGAAATCTGTCTGTGGTTCTTGCCGCTACCCTGAACCCTCAGACCTGCCGGCTGGAGGGGTTGGAGGAGTGTGGCCTGGGCTGAAGAAGAAAGGCCCTTCTCCATCTCATCACCATCTACCACCACCATCCATCACCATCCAGGACTTTTTTTTTTTTTTTTGGGTTTTTGGGTCACACCCGGCGTTGCTCAGGGGTGACTCCTGGCTGTCTGCTCAGAAATAGCTCCTGGCAGGCACGGGGGACCATATGGGACACCGGGATTCAAACTAACCACCTTTGGTCCTGGTTCGGCTGTTTGCAAGGCAAACACCGCTGTGCTATCTCTCCGGGCCCACCTTCCAGGACTTTTTAATACTACAAAGCACTATTTGGATTTTTCTCACATGAAACTATGTGAAGTATAAGCAAGAAGAGTATTTTGTTATTGCTGTTGTTGTTGTTGTTGTTGTTGTTTTGGGGCCACAGCTGGTGACACTCAGGGGTTACTCCTGGCTATGCGCTCAGAAATAGCTCCTGGCTTGGGGAACCATATGGGACGCCAGGGATAGATCCAAGGTCCATCCTAGGTCAGCTGCTTGCAAGGCAAATGCCCTACTGCTGTGCTACAGCTATGGCCCCAGGAAGAGTATTATCTTGAGTTGACAGACAATCTACTTGCTAAAAGGTTAGAGCTGCAGAGGTGGCTCATTGAGCAGAGCACAGGCTTTGCTTACAGGAGCCAGTCCTGGTACCACCACAGCACCCCCAAACACAACTGAGAGTAAACTGTGAGCAGAGACGGGGTAACTGTTAAGCACCACCAGGTGTGTGCATGCCTTCTACCTCCCACCAAAAAAAGGGCATTTTATAGTAGCAACAACACTTTTTTTTTTAGGGGAAGGGGGGCCCACACCTGGCAGGACTCAGGGGACCATATGGGATGACGGGATTCAAATCACTGTCCTTCTGCATGCAAGGCAAATGCCCCACCTCCATGCCATCTCTCCGGCCCCGCAACAACACATTTTTGAGGATGAAGGGGCAGAAATCACAACTTTATAGTAACAATCAACAAAACAGCAGCTAAAATAAGAACAAGTAATCCATATCACATCAATGTGAATCCAGAATAAACTCTCACCTCAAATCAAACGAGTAAAAGGACCAGAGTGACAGCACAGCAGAGAGGGCATTTTCCTTGCTGACCCAGATCCAATCCCCAGCATCCCTTCCCTGAGTAGCACCAGGAATGATTCCTGAGCACAGTTTGGAGGAAGCCCTGAGTATAACCAGGTGTGACCCAAAGCAAACAAAAAATATCAATGCTTAACTACTAAATAGAAAATCAATATTGTCTATTAAAAGCGAGTTTCTTTTAATAAAATAAAAATTTTAATTTCAACAAGGAAGACAGGGTAAGACTTGATCATACTGTGCTTTATTGATCAAATCTTCTACTCAGTCTGCAAACCAAGAAACTGGCAGGGGCAGGCAGCTGTGTAAACAGGAAAGAGCCTGGGGAGTCATTTCTTTAGGGGAATAGGCTGCAACAATTTACACCTGAACTCTAGAGTCCACAACAAAAGGTCCTTTGGGCCCCAATGGGCCCATCTGTCTACATCCTTCAGGAAAGACGCCACAAGCCAGCCTGTCACACCACAGCTACAGGCAAGAGGACTACTGGCCCTAGCCAAGACAAAACTGAACACATTTAGCATCTGGCCCTTGATAGGAAAGGGCTTGTCACTGTTTATTTATCCAGTCATCTGTCCACAGTGCTTAAAAGGAAAGAGAGAAGGAAACAAGAAGGAAAAAGTGCCTGTGGTAGAACCAGGCTGTGGGCAGGGGTTAATGGGGCAGAGAGTGGAGGGAAGAAGACACTGGCAAAAGAACCAGTGCTGATATACTGGACACCCAGAACTCATGAATTCATGAATGACCTTGTAACTTTTCAACTCATTGCAATTATTTTTTAAAAAGAAAAAGAAAGGGGCCCGGAGAGATAGCACAGCGGTGTTTGCCTTGCAAGCAGCCGATCCAGGACCAAAGGTGATTGGTTCAAATCCCGGTGTCCCATATGGTCCCCCGTGCCTGCCAGGAGCTATTTCTGAACAGACAGCCAGGAGTAACCCCTGAGCATTGCCGGGTGTGGCCCAAAAACCAAAAAAAAAAAAAAAAAAAAAAAAAAAAAGATCATTTTCTCAGTTACCTGAGCAAGTAAAAGGTTGAGATGGCTTGTCGGAAGTTCAGAGGAATAGTATTTAATTTTACAAACACATGATGAGTCGGTACATGCAGAAGTATGTGAGATACATAGATTTTTGTTTTTGAGAAAAGGCTGGCCCAAAGGTGACTCAAGTACAAACATCTGCAAGAAGTATGTCAGATATGAATGTGCCTCAGAAAAGATACGGAGAGCATTATGCTGAGCAAGATGAGTTAGAGGAAGAGACACGGATTTATCACACTCATGTGGGGATATTAAAAATAAGACAAATGGTCATAATATCTAGAGACAATAGGAAGGAGGACCAGTGCATGGGAGGAAGCTGGTCACAGAGAGCAACGAGGGCAGTGAGGGCAGAGTGCAATGACAGTGAGCATTGGGAATGGTCACTGAAAAAGAACTGGGTTCTCAAAAGAGATAAAGCCCCTTCAGAAACAATATTGCAAACCACAGGGGGGAGGAGGAGAGGAAGAGGAGGAGGAGGAGGAGGAGGAGGAGGAGGAGGAGGAGGAGGAGGAGGAGGAGGAAGAGCAAGAGGAGAAGTTGATGATCACCTGCCACTGAGGCAAGCTGGGGAGAGAGCTGGAGAGGAAGTCGGGAAACCAGTGTGAAATGTGCCCTGGTGAATGAAGGGTGTTGGACATTGTAAGACTGAAAACCAGGAACAATTTTGAAACTATGAAAAAAAATGTATTATGAATAACATTGTTAACCACGATGTTTAAATAAAAAAAGTAATTTAAAAAATTGCCTGAGGAAGCTAATGAATGGCAGGGATGTTTTTTTTTTTTTCTCCCTTAGAAAGAGAAACTCAGTGTGAATAAGAAAACAATTCTCCCTGCTGTGCGGTGGGTGGGTGGCGCTAGCCTAGGACTGACCCAGGTTTGATCCCCTGGTGTCCCATATGGTCCCCCAGGTCAGGAGCTATTTCTGAGCGCATAGCCAGGAGTAACCCCTGAGCGTCACTGGGTGTGGCCCCAAAACAAAACAAAATAGGAAACAATTCTCCTGGAAAATCTCCCCCCCCTCCCCTCCCTTTCTCCCTCTCCCTTCTTTCTCTCTTTCCCTCTCTCGCTCTTCCTCTCTTCTCTCCCTTTCCCTCTCTCCCCCTCCCTTCTAATCACTCCCCCTCATAAAAAAGAAAACCATTCTCTTTCTGAGTGAATTTCCAAGGGTTATGACTTTTGGGGCATCTTTGAAACATTGCACACACTGAATGATGCGTTAGTTCACTTTTCCCACGAAAACAGCAGAAGCCAATTGTCAGGTAGAGTCGTGTTCCTGAAGCCCAAACATTATTAAACATGACAGATGCCCAGAGGATGTGAGAGGTAAGTGAGAAAGAAAATTGGAATTCACCTCGTCACTCCCACTGGTAATTCAATGGCAAGAGTCACAACTGCTACAATCTTTATTTGTACTGATGCAGTTATTTGGGGGGCAGGCTCTGGTGGTACTTAGGGGTTCCTCTGGCTCAGGGCTGGAAAATCACCTGCTAAGGAGCCCATGAAGTACAGGCTGTCACCTGGGGATCCCCACATATAAAGCCTGTACTCCAACCCTCTCCCATGCAGATTTAAACAGACATTTTACACATTTACATACTTAACCTCTTGTGAAATCAGATATCTAAAATGACCATCAGGGCCGGAGGGATAGCACAGGGGTTAAGGCATTTTGCCTTGCACGTGGTTGACCCATGTTCAATCTCAAGCATCCAGTAGGGTCCCCCAAGTCTGGCAGGAGTGATTGATTTCTGAGTGCAAAGCCAGGAGGAATCCCCAAGGGCCATCAAGTGTGGCCCCCCCAAACAAACAAAATGATCAAGTACATTACTTGTGATTAAGAAGGAGAATCCGGGGCCGGAGAGATAGCACAGTGGTATCTGCCTGAGATGCAGAAGTACGGTGGTTCAAATCCCGGCATCCCATATGGTCCCCCTGAGCCTGCCAGGAGCGATTTCTGAGCACAGAGCCAGGAGTAACCCCTGAGAGCTGCCGGGTGTGACCCAAAAAAAAAAAAAAAAGGAGAATCCACAGGACTGGAAATTGGGGTAAGAATAACTATCAGTGTGTGAATTTAAATCCCCCAAATAAAAGCTATAGGTGCACATAGAAGTCTCCTTCACAACAGCCCTGTCCTACGTTATCTGCGAGTATAAACCAAACAAGCTGCGTCTGTAGCACTGGCTTTCTCAGTCACGTCTGGTGACATGGACACATCCAAATGCACATATGAACATATGGCTGCTCCTGAACAAATCAGATCTGTGAACCAAGAGGGTTTTGCTACGATTAAAGATAACTTTTCAGAGGGTGCACGAGCAGAAGCAACACTGGAACTGGCAGCAGGATTTGTCTGAACCAATTTGCCTGCACAAACAGGATTCAGCACACCCCCAGTGAGTCCTCAGCACTAGTGCACACAAAGAGGCCACTCCCAGAGGCTCAGCTTCAAAAGTAGGCAAGCCACTAAGCAGTCAAGCAGCTGAAAGATAATTTCCCAACCTCACAAAGCTCCCCAGAGACCTCCCTGGGGGCGGTGTCTCGATAGGCAAAATAAAAAATTATCTGGAAGGCCTTGCCAGCAGAGTAACTACTGCTGAGGACTGAACTGGTGAGCCTCAAGCTAAAATACACAAACCCTCCAAGCAACAAAAAGAAGATGAAAATGGATCTAATAATAAATGAACAAATAACAGGAGAACTTTGGGCTAAATTCAATAAAATCGCCATAAAAATCATTGGGGCCTGAGAGAGCCAGGAAGACAAGAAACCCGAGAAAGAAGCAACAGGCAAAGATCTCATTGCTGAGAAGCTTCCAGAGCTTTAAAAAGTACATGCAGGGCCCGGAGAGATAGCACAGCGGCGTTTGCCTTGCAAGCAGCCGATCCAGGACCAAAGGTGGTTGGTTCGAATCCCGGTGTCTCATATGGTCCCCCGTGCCTGCCAGGAGCTATTTCTGAGCAGACAGCCAGGAGTAACCCCTGAGCAATGCCGGGTGTGGCCCAAAAACAAAACAAAACAAAAAAGAGTACATGCACCCTCATCCTGGACACCCAAAAGATACCAGCTAAGATAGACTCACATAAAAAAACCCAAGACACAGCCTACCCAAAATGATGAAAACCAGAGACAGAAATAGAATACTGGAAGCAGCAAGATCGAAACAGCAAACTACCAACAAAGAAGCTTTCTTAAGATCAGATGCGCCAAAGGAAACCATCCAGTCCCAAAGACACCCATGTGACCAAAAAAAAAAAAAAACTTTCAAAATGAAGCTCTCAATAAGAACACACTGCTCAGCCAGATTTCCAATCTGATTCAAAGGAACTATATACACAACTTCACAGATAAACAGCTCAGGAACTTCAAAGACTCAAAACCACCTTAACAAGAAGAACTAATGGGGCTACTTTAAGACAAGCTAAATTAAAAAATAGAAAAGCCAAATCCGGGCTGGAGAGATACCACAGCAGAAGGTCATTTGCCTCGCATGCTGCTGACCTGGGAGGAACCTAGTTCAATTCCCAGCATCCCATATGGTCCCATGAGCTTGCCAGGAGCGATTTCTGAATGCAGAGGCAGAAGTAACCCTTGTGCATCGCCAGATGTGGCCCAAAAACCAATCAATTAATAAATAAATTGCTAAAAAAAAAAAACTAAAATAAAAGACAAGCTAAATCCCATAAGTAACACTAAGCTACTATTAAAAAAAGATGGCACAGAGTCCATGACAACAATTTCTCTCAATGCCAATGTTTTCATTGAAATACAATTCTGCTCAGCCTGCAAGAAGCACATTTAAACAGCCAGAGCAAACAGACTCAAAGCCAAAGGTTAGAAGGACATTATTCAAGCAAACATCCTCCTCTAAAAGCTGGGGTGGACAAAGTAGTATCACACAGCATAGACTTCCCTATTCTCTCTCCCCTCTCCCCTCAAACTCCCCTTCCCTTTCACCTCTCCTCTCTCTCCAATCTCCAATCTCCCCTCTTCTTTCTACCCTCCCCATAATGCTCAAGGAACATGTATGCCATGAAGAATTCACACTACTAAATATAAGTGAACTTAATGAGAGACTATTACATTACATGCTTAAAACAACATACATAAACAACAGTAATGTACTAAAAACAACTGCTAATAAATTTGAGGACACACTAATAGAGACACAATAGTAGAAGAGACCTCCAACACTGCTTTGTTTCCTCCCTTCGATAGATCAACTAGACTAAAGCTCAATGGGGAATAGTTGCTTTCAAGGAAGAAATGGAAGAGGAGCGTATACATACACTGATGTGTTTGTGCACACATCTCTCTCTCCTCTCTCTTTCTTTTTCTCTCTCTCTCTCTCTCTCTCCCTCCCTCCCCCTTCCTTCCTCCCTCCCTCATACATGTGTCCACATTCTGGAAAACAAAGTCAAAAAGATACAAATCATACCAACTTTTCTCAGACTATGATGCACTGAAAACAGAGAATCACAAACATAAATGAGGAACAATTGAAAATTGAATAGCTCTTTACAGTGGGTGAGGGGATATCAGAAGATTCCTGGAAACAAATGAAAATCAAACCCATTCAACTGTCTCCCTACTCACAGTGGTGCTTTCTTCAGTCCTTCTAGGACCTCATGAGACAAACTGTGATCCCAAGATCACACCACCAGCTAAAGAATTAGACCTTTGTAAAAACCTGTATGCATGGAAGTAGGAACAAAAGTGCACACGCGTACACACACACACAAATGCTCGACACACATATATCAACTACTCAGGATCCAGCAATAAGTCTAAGGCATTTGGTTCCTTACTTAAGGGATCAAAATAAAATCTAAAATACACCCTGCTTCTGCCCATATAGTAACAGAAGGGGGTGGGGACTCCGAGGTTTAAGGGAGAAAAAGTGTGTTAAACACTGTTTAATAACTCCAAAAACATAAAGTGTCTTAGGCAAAACTAAACACAAATCTGTTCAGAAGAATTGTGAAATGGAAGGAAATTATCCAAAGGATTCCACCAACAGAACACATTTATACCAATTCCCAGCAAATCTTCCTGTGTGTGGACAAATGAGCAGAGAAGGCAAATCCCAGGTGAGAAAACAATGTAAGAAGGGCTCTTTTAGTAATTTAGCCCATCAAGAAGGGAGTATTGATTCTTGTTTCCAGCAAAAAAGAACGTTATCTTCCGCCTTACAGCTCAGGGAGGCATCAGGGAATTTAATCACAGTGCCTTTCCTGCCATGCAACCCTTAGCCTGTCACCTTGGATTCTGTCACTCCTTGTCGTTTCTAAAGAACTCCTGAGCTCATGGATGTGTTTTCATTACTCAACCAACAGTGGCCATAGCAACATTTCAATTCTCCAGATTAAATGTATCTATCATCATTTGCCAGCTATTTTTCTTTTAAACAATTTAACAATGCACAAATGTCTCTGTGCATTTCCATCTTAAGCACAGATTGATGCTCATTCATTCTGCTACGTACGCCAATCTCTGGCCATCTGTGGGCATTTTTGTTGTTATCAGTTTTTGTTTAGGGGCTGAATTCAGAAGATTTATTTCCGAAAAGGAAAAGTAGGCAATGAAGCTCCAGAATTATGTGAGGGGGCTCCTTCCAGAGGCTTCCCCTGTGGGCATTTTTAAATAAACCCAAGTGTAGCAACAGTGACAATAAAAAGGCAATAGAAGAATTCAGTCGGTATAAAATCCAGTAGTCTATGCCATCCGTTCCCCCACTAAAGAACCTGAGCTATCGGTGACTAACATATGTCACAAGCGGCTGGCTATTTCATTCCAGCAAAGCATCCTCAACCACAGGATTCAGGTCAAGCTGGGGAGGCACCATTTTTGCCCCTAGAACTGTGCTGAAATGAAACTAGAGACCTTCTCCTACAGCCGCACCTTTGTACCTACTTGGTGTGCTCAGGAAGGCAGGAAAATTAAATATGGGAGAGGCAAAAGAACGATTTAAGGATTGAGAAACAGGGCCCGGAGAGATAGCACAGCGGTGTTTGCCTTGCAAGCAGCCGATCCAGGACCAAAGGTGGTTGGTTCGAATCCCGGGGTCCCGTATGGTCCCCGTGCCTGCCGGGAGCTATTTCTGAGCAGACAGCCAGGAGTAACCCCTGAGCACCGCCGGGTGTGGCCCAAAAACCAAAAAAAAAAAAAAAAAAAAAAAAAAAGGATTGAGAAACAGCATCAGTCCTAGACTCACCCAGGTCCTCGTCAACAAAGAGGACACCATCATATAACCCTCTACAGCGTCCCGAGGAAGAGGGCAGGGTCCATTCAGCAGGGTAAGCTGCCCATCAAAACCTTAGGGGGGTGCTTAGAGAATTAATGATTTCCATGGTCTTGGGCAACAACTGCCGAAAGAATATCTGGTTTACGAGGGATGAAACTGGGGTATTATTGAGCAATCAATCCAGCACCAAAATGACTTTGTAATCACTGTGAGTTACAGGATTACAAAGTTATTCATGACTGAGCTTCAGGCATACAACTGTCCAACAACAATCCCTTCACCAGTGCCCACTACCTCCACTTTCCTTCCTGTCCCTCATCAGCCTGCCTTTACAGGGCTTTTATTTTATTTTTTTTTTAATTTTTATTGTGGCCAAAGTGAATTACAAATCTTTCAAAGTAGTATTTAAGGTATATAGTGTTTGTTTTGATTTTTGTTATGACCAAAGTGAATTACAAATCTTTCAAAGTAGGGGCTCTTTTTTCAATCACTTGTCAGAACCCCATCCTTATGTAGTGACCATCTCCTTCCACCACTGCCATAGCTAATAGCAAAATGTGAACAGTTAAATGTGGCACTGGAAAAAGTTTGTTTTAAAAAAACCACACCTGATTTTCACAGCAGAAAAATGAGCCATCTCCTCTCCGCCAAGCTCCAAAAGAAAATCATGGTCATCGACACTCCCCCAGGTGTGATCGATCCCCAGGTCCAAGCTGATCCCTCGGGGCCTTCTCAGAAAGTGGGGGGAGCCACCAGAGGCACAGAGTCCCTTTTCTGCAGGAACTACAGCAGCTCAGTGCCACCCACAATACCCTCCGACCAAATAAAACTTCTGAGCCAGAAAATCTGTTTTGGATCTATAAATCCTGGACTGTGCAGCCATGTAAACACCTCAATATTTATAATAGTGTCGGCCCAGTAGTATCCCAGGAATGTGAGGGAAATGTTCTGTAGAAATCCCCCAAGCTCAGTGAGCCTAAGCCAGTAACACAGAAACTCAACCATAGCCCAGTAAATCCTTAAGACTCTGACTTTAGTCACACCAAGGAGAGACAAGACGAGTCATTTCAAACTGACCCTTGTGATCGTTCCATTAGCCTTTGCCGGCACTGGCGAAGGGAAGGTCACAGTGGTTGATGGGACTGGTACTGGAACATTTAATGCCTGAAACAACTGTATCACGAACAATACAGTAAATCATTGTGTTAATAAAAATTAGGGAAAACAACAACATAAACACGCAAAAATAAACCCAAACAACTACAGCCATGTCTCTTCCAAGGACCCAGACCCAAGTATCAAATCCACGTATCACTAAGAAAACCCGACACTTGAGCTACTTGAGGAGACCCAGTAGGAAAAATGTTCCATTAATTTACTATTTTAAAAAAATTCAATACTGGTGCTGGAGAGATAGCATGGAGGTAAGGCATTTTGCCTTGCATGCAGTAGGACAGTGGTTCGAATCCCGGCATCCCATATGGTCCCCCGAGCCTGCCAGGAGCAATTTCTGAGCGTACAGCCAGGAGTAACCCTGAGCGCTGCTAGGGTTGACCCAAAAACAAACAACAACAACAAAATCCAATAATAAAATAGGAAATAAATATGTAAGATGGACTTGATTGCAATAATCTGCACAAGGCTCTAGATCTGTTATTCCAAACACAAAGAGGGGTGGGAGAGAGAGCACAGGGGGAAAGCACTTGCTTTGCATGTGGCCAACCAGGGTTTAATCCCCAGCAAAACAAACAAACCAAACAAAACAATTTAAGAGTCAATTTAGAAGTAGAAAAACCCAAGTTAAAAATGAGTGACAGGGCCCCATAGAGAAGAACATGGCCAATCTGGGTTCAATCCTTAGCATCCCATATGGTCTCAGGAGCCCAAAAACAAACAAAAAAATGGGGCCAGAGAGATAGCAAGGAGGTAGGGCGTTTGCCTTGCATGCAGAAGGATGGTGGTTCGACTCCGGGTATCCCATATGGTCCCCCGAGCTTGCCAGGAGCGCTGAAGATTTCTGAAGAGCCAGGATTAACCCCTGAGCACTGCCGGGTATGACATAAAAACCAAAAACCAAAACCAAAAAAAGAAACACTATAGGGACCAGGGAGGTAGTATAGAACTTAGGGCACATGACTTGCATGCACCTAATTGGGACTGTATCTCTGGTGCCACATCATCCCTGACAGTATTGCTTATGGAAAACCCTGGAATCTCCTAAGCATTACTGAAAGTAGCTTTGAATATTGAACCACCAGCTAAGTTGGCATGTAGTGCTGAGGGGCCTGTAGTTCCCTGAATACTGCTTGAGAGCCCTGCAAAAGGAATTATCTAGCAGGGAAACAGACAGTTGTTACATATGAGAACTATGGATAAGCCCCTGTAACATTTGGTATGTGATCTGAATTATGAATATAATATGAATATGAATATGAAAAAAAAAACCAAAAGCAAACAAAAAATTTAAGGCTCAGTAGGAATATTTAGAAGAAAGCACAAGTTTAAAACGAACTATAAAGGCCAAAGGGTAGCAGATAAGGCGATAGTTTGATCTCGGCATATTATATTGTCCTTGAGCCTATCAGAATTGATTCCTAAGTTCAGAGCCAAAAGGACCAACTGCTGAGTAATGTTGTATGTGACTCACCCACCCCTAAAACAGTACAGACTTGAACAGGCACTTTACCAAAGAAGATGGCTGGCACACAACAAACTGAAAGCTCTATCATTAGGAAAATGCAAATGAAAATAATGAGATACCACTAACACCTGTCAAAAACAGCAAACATCCAGAATAGCGACACCACCACAGGCTGGCAGAAAGGGAGCAACAGAATTCTTCAGCCCGTGCTGCTGGGAATGCAAATGCGGGGCTTCTGGAAAAACTATTCCATGGTTTCCTAGAAAATTAAATATAATTTTACCCAAAGAAGCTGAAAACTTACAGAGACTGGCACATATCACAAGAACAGTCAGTGCTGGTGGGGATGTGGAGAGAAAGGAACTCTTATTCACTGCTGGTGGGAATGCCGTCTAGTCCAGCTTTTATGGAAAACAATATGAAGATTCCTCAAAAAAAAACTGAAAATTGACCTCCTGTATGATCCAGCTCTCCCACTCCTAGGGGTATACCCTAGAAATACAAAAATATAATTCAAAACTCCCTTCCTCACACCTATATTCATTGCAGCACTATTTACAATAGCCAGACTCTGGAAACAACCAGGATGCCCTTCAACAGACAAATGGCTAAAGAAATTGTGGCACGGGACTGGAGAGATAGCATGGAGGTAAGGCGTTTGCCTTGCATGCAGGAGGATGACGGTTCGAATCAGGGCATCCCATATGATCTCCCGAGCCTGCCAGGAGTGATTTCTGAGCATAGAGCCAGGAGTAACCCCTGAGCACTGTCAGGTGTGACCCAAAAAGAAAAAAAAAAGGAGAAAAAAAAAAGAAACTATGGTACGTATACATAATGGAATATTATGCAGCCGTCAGGAGAGATGAAGTCATGAAATGTTCCTATACATCGATGTACCTGGAATTTATTATGTTGAGTGAAATAAGTCAGAGGGAGAGAGAGACACAGAATAGTTTCACTCATCTATGGGTTTTAAGAAAAATTAAAGACATTGTAATAAGGCCCAGAGACAGGAGTGGGTGAGTAGTGTCCATGCTTGAAAAGTATACTTTCACTAGCTAAACTGTGCACACAAAAAAGATTTTCAAGAAAAACAATTATTTTCAAGATTTTACACACTCTTATAAACCAAAAGAATACCAAAGAAGCTTAATGAATCTCTTATGACAAATGGCTAGAAAACAAACCTTGACTAACAAGTCTGTGTGTTTAGTGAATGTGTATTGTTAAGCAATTTCCTTATTTGTTTCTTTTCTTTTCTGTGTTTGGGGGTTGGCAAACTTGAGCCAAAAGCCAGTTAATAAAAGAAAAGGGATTAAAAAGGCTAATTAATGTGACCTGCTACACAGGGAAATTTGTCAGGAAAAAAATAAATCTCTTAAAGGAATAACACACTAAAAACAAAACAACAAGGAAATAGCAACTCACTATTATGAAACAGGTCTTCAATTCCCAGGAAAAAAGGCTACAAAATTAACTTGCAACTCACTGCTCACTCTAAGCCTTGTTTCTACAGGAGGAAGAGGATAAGCTCCACCAAACAGGTCAAAGCCAGAAGAGCTGCATCATGACCATGTGAAGAAAAACGCATCTTGGGGGAGGGAGGGTGGGGAGTTTACCCAGTTAGTCAGGGTGATGCTATGGAGACCAATGGGTGTTGGGGATAGAATCTAGACTTCTGACTTGGAGCTATGGTTCCAGTTCAAGGTGTACCCTAAGTCCCCTCCAAATATATGCCTTTTAGTCTTTTGTTTTTTGCTTTAAGGCTACACACCTAGTGAAGACTGAGGTCCACATGGGATGCTGGGGATGGAACTTTGGCTGTACTGCAAGGCAAGTACTGTACTTTATCTCTGGCCTGTAGAGTCTTTATTTTTGGTGGTGGTGGTGGGGGGGTCACACCAGCAGCGCTCAGGGGTTACTCCTGGCTCTACACACAGAAATCGCTCCTGGCAGGCTCCGATCTTGACAGGCTCTGGCCAATGTTTCCTTTGCCTCCCTGACCTCCTTCAGCGAGGCTGCTACTACCAGCAAACACAATTGTACCTGCTTACCTGCTGCTCCACAACATTCAAGCGAAGGAACAGATTCTAAGTAACAAGGGAGAATGTTGTCCTTCCAATTACAGATTAAATTAAAGCTGAGTAAGATAAAATTTTATAAAATTAAATCTTGTGAGTGCATGTCATCATTAGAGAGAAAAAGCATCACAGTATACCTAAATATGCAAAGGCAGTTATATTACGGTGCAATCAATACTATCCCTTTAAAATCAACAAAAATAATCTATTAACGAAGAAATCTGGAGTACAGTAGCAAGAAGCATTAATGCAAAGTCTGCAAGCCAGTTCATCAAGTTTCCCTCCCAGCCTCTCTCATTCCACCCGGAGCCTGTAAAGCTGAGGAGGAGGAAGCTCTGCCAACTGGAATCTGTTCAGAACCCGCTTGAAGGACTTTGGCAACACCGAGAATCGTTAAGGAACAATCAATGTAGTCGGCTTCATGCAGCAGCATCCTGACTAAAGGGAGATTGATCACCTTATTACAGAATCTTCTTGAACCCACAGACCAGGGGTCTGCAAGCACTGTCAGGAGACACAATATTCTTACTACCAAAAAAAAAAAAATCAAATAAAGCAAGCTTTAAAAAATGAACCCGGTGCCTCCCCTGCTTGCCTCCTGGCAACTTTCTCCTGCTCCTGACTATGTAACTCTGCTCAAGGCAGTTTCTGGAACCCAGGGAAATGCCTTTGGGTTTCCTATGGCTCCCAGAATCTGCCCAGTGGCCTCCAAGGGCATGGGAGACCTGTCAGTAGTTTTCTGATCTGATGCTGCACTAGAGCATGTTGCAACACACACACACACACACACATACACACACACACACACACACACACACCCCGATTATAGCTCATGAGGCACCTGGCACAAGCCCAGAGGAGGGGGCACTTTCTGAAAACTCAAAGGCATCACTGTAGGGAGATCGGAGCTCCCCTCCACGAGGGAGAAAACAGTGTCCTCTAGGCACGTGCCACTGTCAATGAAACGCCCCGAAAGATACCCCAGAGGAACCTCAACTCAGCAGTAGCCAGAAACTTTACCTTTGTCCCAGACCCCAGGACACTGGCCAGCACCAGGCCATTCAGTGTCACCTGAAGTGGTGTCCCTGGGCTGTGCCAAGAACCTGCTGCACCCTGTGTCCCCTTTCCCTGGCACTCTTGAGCCTGCTCAACCTTGCCTTCTTTCTGGAATCAGTCCTGGAGGTACTTGGGGAACCATTTCTGATGCTAGGATCGATTCAGCTGTGTGCAAGTGCCTTCTCCATGGTCTCCTCTCTGCACTCAGCCTTGGGCTTCTGGCTATAAAGATTGTTCAGAGAAAGGGAACCCAGTACAGAAGACAAAAGAGTAGATTTCTGACTTGACTACCCACTTCCAAAGCTTTAGTCGTTACCATCTTGCTTCTAGATGCATTTTAGATGAGTTTAACCTATCAGGAAGATATCTTCTTTATCTCTAATTTTGTGTATGCTGCTATTGGGATGTTTGATTTACCACATTGCTCACGTATCTGAATTTTCTGCATAGGTTTAAAATTTTGTTGATAATGATATTACTTCCTGGTAAACTTTTTATTTATTTAGTGACTTAAGGCTTTGTCTATTGTCAACTTAAGCAAACCTACTCCCAATGAGAATATCTACTGTTTCCCACTGCCAGGGACAGATACTAACCCCTGGCTACTGCCAGGTGTGGCTCAAAAACAAAAACAAACAAACAAACAAACAAAAAAGTTCAGGGGGGACACAGGCTTCTCCAGAGTGGAAATAAGCAAAGAAATGTCAAGACAAGGAGTGAGATAAGAGAGACCACAGGCTTGAAGCATGTCTTGTTGAGGTTTGTCAAGCCCTGGGACCCAAGGATGGGAAGGAAAATAGTCATTTTAGGAAGTACCATACTACAAAGAAGATCAAAAGCAAACCAGGCACTGGGAAGCTTGAAAGTCCGCAGCTTGTACTGTTTAGTTCCATGCAGAAATATGTGGGAAGACTGAGCAGAAATGCCTGTGGGCGGTGGCCCTGCTCTAGCAAGATCTGTACGTGGGGTTTTTGATGAGGAGAGATGTGTGGAGACCAGGCCAGCAAGATGGAGTCGTCTTCTCCACAGAAAAACCTAGGAAGGTTTGGGGAGAACCAAGAGGTTCAGGTAGAGCCTAGGAAAAACCTTTCAGTCAGTCTCTCCTGAGCCAGTGACTATGGGCCAGGGACTATGGCCCAGGAAAGGTGGCATGTCAGGGTGAACAGGTACGTGGGTAGCACAAAGCCAGGAAAAGATCCTGAGTGGGGCATGGTCACCCTCACCCCCACATTTTTTTTCAAATCAAAAAAATCCCAAGACTTCCATAACATGAGCTTCCTTTTCAGTCCAATTCTGAATAAATCACAGAATAAATTATTCCTGATTTCCGTCACACTGCTGCTCTCCCATCCCCACTGTCATTGGTGCTCTGCATAAAGAGGGACCAATGCTCCATACCCTTCCCCCATGCTACCTTCCAAACCTGCTACAGCAAACATTTATTGACTGGTTAGCCTGGAAGCAAAGAGCTCACCCAGCTCTCTGGCCTCTCACATAAAACCCTGCCTATTTAACTACTAAGACCTCCTATGGCCTGGCTTAGACTCCCCAGCCCCACGACGACCCTGGGCTTCCTTCCCACTGGCTTCATTGTTGTGTGCTGCTCGTCTCACAATCCTGTCCTCATCGGCTCACTGTATTGCTCTGAAGGACCAGCCGCCACGGACACGTGGACCACTCTGCCCACACAAGTCACCAATCATAACATAGCATGCCCAGCTCCTCCACAACCACATTCCATGTGCTGTAATGCTTAGTTAGGACCCTCTCCTTAGTCTTAAGATATTACTACTGGCACCAGCCTTTTCAAGCACCAGAGTGGCGGTGCAAGGAGGCAGCCAGAGTCGCTCTCCACTGCAGCTGGAAAGTTGCTCCCATGAACCAGGACCTGGTACTGTGACTGGAAACAGCCTGGGCTTTCTACCTGAGAAGAGCTGGAGCCCTGCAGGCAGATGACACCGATGACAAATATAAGCTTAGAACCTCCTCAATGATTCACAACAGCCTAAGGTACCAGAAGACTCAGAACAGAGAGAAGCTTGTCCTTCAGCAAACAGACCCAGCAATTCTTCAGAAAGAAACGGAAAGATAGGTGCCTCCAAAGCTTTCAGAAAAGGAGAGACACAAGGCACAAAAAAGCCTCCCTTATAGCACGCCCCGCCCTGTGTTCTAAAGGCTGGGTCACTGATGATATTTTATCCCGATGCAGCTCACACCCATTCTACAAGACTACCACAGGACAGAAGCGATCCCAGAAGACAGCCACTGCGCCCGGTCAAACCAACCCTTCAATGTTTACTCTGGATCTATGACTTACAAACCCAACCATCTGGCTATCTCTGAGCAACACACTACAAAACATCACTTAAAGGCACCTCAAACAGTTTTGGTTTACAGGCCCAGTCCCAGTGATGCTGGGAAATGCAGGTTCCACACTTGAACTTGGCTTCCCTGCCCCCTCCCCTTTGGGCTGCCATCCCTGCCCCATTGCGACATCCATACTCACTGCTCACTGCCAGCTCCTGCTCCTTGCAGCAGCCCAGCATGCTCTCTGCTGGTGCCCAAATCCCCCATCCCACCAAACCCGCTAACTTCTGGAACTGTCCTAGAGGGGTAAGGCAAGTCCCGTATTTCGCTTCCTCTGTGCATGTACTTGTTACTCCTTTAAAAACACATCCAATACAGCACATTTTTAAAAGGGCTCTGGGGAGGGAGGTTCTCATATTCCTATTTTATACCCTGTGGGATATAAAATATCGATCGCTGATAAAAACGGGATTCTCCTTACCCCTACAGGCCCTCTCCCGGCTTCAGAAAGATGTGGTGGCGGCTGGGATGCCACCGGCAGAGAGCATGCTGGGGGGTCACACAAAGCAGGAGTTGGAGATCGGCAACAGGCCTGGGAGTTGTGGACCTAAAAAAGAGAAAAGTGTTAAGTTAACATGCCCAAAGCCCCCACATGCCCTGGTTACTAGGGGCACTCAGCACACCAGCAGGTAACCGGCCCGGGCCTGAGAAGAGGCCTTGGAAATCGGGGCAGTCGACGGCCAGTTCGCCGGCCCTCCTTGAGCAAAGCGGGTTCCTCATTTTAGCATGGACAAAGGATAAGCTGCCTGGCGTCACACATTAATATGGGCCCTGTCTGAAGGCAGTGTGGTGTGTGCCCCTCAGAATAACCAGGTAAAGATGTGACACAGTGCCAAGGCACAGTGGCATGCTTCAGGATTGGTCTCAGATCAACAACTGTAGAATAAACCACAATGGACAGACTTAGCTTTCAGAAGAGTTTCCAATAAGAGATGCTAGAGGCGTGGACAGGTCCTTAATGAAGGAAACAGTCAGGATCAAGAGAGGGTGCAGAATGCCAAGGAAAGATCCTACCATTTCTCCTAACAAGACCTGGTTAAATATTGGCAGGTTAAAGACTTTACATGTTTCTTCAGGAAAAGGACAAGAACAGTATTCAAGTGAATTTTAATTTTCTCAAATGCCCACAGGTAGGTCAAAAGGAAAGGAACAGAGCATGAAGTTCCAGACAAGACAGGATGTCTTTCTTTTATGGGCAAAATCAGTTTGATATGTACCACACATCTTTTTCCCCCAAGAAACTTTGAAAACATCTTGCAGCCAAGGATTAGAGAGCAACTTCTGAAAGCCAGCACAGTCCTCATAAATATTTGAAGATACTTCAGAGAGTTTAAGTTCCCCTTTATAATACTAAACCATCCAATCCAATTTCATATCACTGTAATTAAACCACAATAATCATCACATTCAAATGCTTATAGAAAAATCTGTTTTTAACACTGTTTTAAAGTTAGAAACATTTTCATGTAAAATCACTTTGAAAGTGTCCTGTTACTATCCTTTCTTATGAGAAGCATAGAATTACTCTCAAGCAATTTACTGTAAACCAAGACTGTAACAGGTTCCACTTTCTACTACTTTCATATATTTGTTTTTAAACAAAGAGAAAACACAAATTCCAAGAATCTGTCACTTTTATGGACATTCTCCTTTCCTTTCTTTCTCTAGAGTCAGTCTTGAGCTCCCACAGAATTTTCTGTGCAGTCTGACCCTTCTGCTCAATGACATATGACGACATCCATGTTAGCAGCCAAACACCTGTGCCACTTGCTGTCCTGTCCTCCCCCCTTCAGACCACTGCACATTCCAAATCAGAGATTCCAAAGTGCATTCAAATGTAGAGCATACTCCATTTTTTAACCATAAGCATCACATAAAAGGTTCTGAATAATCTCTTATGCTGAAATTCAATTAATTATGCAACTCAAATCCTTATTCATTCAAATCACAGGTTTTAAAGAAAATGACACAAGGCAAAACAGGTCTAAGATATTTGGCATTTTTGAAATAAGTAAAAGTTTAAGTAATTACCAAAACAGTTTAAGCATTTTCAAAAGGCATCATTTCCAAGTATATCAGCATTCATCCCTATTTATAAATCAGAAAGTATCGACAGAATCTTGTTTTCTTTTAGTGCTTCTAGTGGCTTTTTCTTGAGTTGATTCTTAACGCAAGCCGACAGAGACATACAAGCTCAAGTTCTTAGGAAGCAAGCCAAAATAAAGACTTAAGTATTATTTGGGTACAGCATCCCAAATATCAGACTGTATCCAACTTTATGCTCAGTTTTAAAAATGTGAATACCTATGAGTTTTCTGTATTAAAAATATCTCACATAGAGAACATGTTCATTAGTAAATAACATTTTAGAAATTTTTCTAAAAATATTGACAAATATTTTAATGACTTTTAGAATCCTGAAATCCAAATAATTAAAGAAAAGAATTCATGATCTAATAACTAATTCATGGACATCGTGAACCATTAAAGCCTGGACTACAATGACTACCCATCATGAACAAAAAGCAAATGGGGCCACTAAGGTGCTCTAGAACTGTTTGTTCCCATAGTCTCATTCTGATCTTCACTTAATGTAACTATCCCTTATTTATATATTAATATTCATATCATGCAAAAAGGTTGCGGTGATTCAAACGTTTGTGTGTGTCATGGGGGGGTGGGGAAGATTGTGTCATACCAGGCTATGCTCAATGGTAACTCCTGGCTGTGCACTCAAGAATCACCCTTGGCAAGCTTGGGAGACCATTTGGGATGCAGGGAATCAAAACCAGGTTGGCCTCATGTAAAGCAAGTGCCCTCCCCAATGTACTACCTCTCCAGCCCTCAAAAAATTTTCAGCATGGGAGGAGAGGAGGGAGACGATTTCCAAAACTTCGTCTATGTCCATAGCTCTGGTCTAAGAGACCATGTCCAATTTTTAAATCTCAATGAATATACACCCAAGTTAACTCTTGATGGCGAGAAAGACACCTAGTCCTTGTACTTATATTATAGATGGCTAACTTACACCTCTAACTTACAGCTCTGTGCTTGGGAACCACTGCAGACAGTGGTTGGGGAACATGTGGAGCAGAGACTGAACCTGTCTCTCACATACAAAGTAAGCACTCAGTCTTTTGCGCTATCACTCTGGTCCCTGTAGCATTGAGCTTTTAATCTAAAAAAGATTCTGTAGTCTAAAACTTTCTAGGTTACTGAAGCAAGATGAGGAGAGCTGCATGTCTTGTTCAATGTCCTAGCCAGAGTCCAACACTGGACCTCATGATCTCCATCATCTCTCATGACTGTTCCCTAGCATTTCAAATTCTGAATTACTCATGTTAAAATACCATATATACTCGAGTATGAGCCGAGTTTTTCAGCACAAAATTTGTGCCGAAAACCCGAACTCGGCTTATACTTGGCTCACACAGGTTATTTGATTCGGCGCACATGTAGTCTCCAGTCGTCTTCTGCCATCTGCTGAAGGAGCGGTGCTTCAGCTCAGTCCACAAGTCACAACAGAGCTGAGGAGGTAGGCGGCTGACCTGAACTGGATGCCACTGAACTTCTTTTTTTTTTTTTAATATAGAACGCTTCACGAATTTGCGTGTCATCCTTGCACAAGGGCCATGCTAATATTCTCTGTATCATTCCAATTTTAGGATATGTGCTGCCGAAGCGAGCACGCCACTGAACTATTTAACCCACAATATTCTGCACTTTGTATGAGATCGACAGCAGTGATGATGGCAATGTCTATGAGGATGCCCTCACATCATACAGCGGAAGCTCTATTTGGACATACAGATGAGGAGGAGGAGGAACCCAGTTTTGAAGGATTTTAACCTTTGTGATTAAGCTTGATCACCTGTTAAGCTAGTTTTCTGCACTTTAAAGTTTTAAGGTCATTGTTGTTAGCTTACAGTTTTTCTTTAGCAATAAATATTGAAAAGCATTCACTTAACCTACTGATTCCGCAATTATTTTAATTGGTTTGAGTATAACATTTTTATTTTTGAAATTTACCAGTGTCTGCTGCATTTTTCACCTAGTCTTATACTCCAGTCACTAAGTTTTCCCAGTTTTTAGGGTAAAATTGGGGGAGTCGGCTTATACTCGGGTCAGCTTATACTCGAGTATATGTGGTAGATGCAGATTTCCTGCCTTCTACTCCCCAAAGGCTTACTCTTAATATAAGATTTACTTCATCTCAAAAATGTTCATACAACATACATTCTGTGTGCCAAGTGGTCACAAAAGTCAACCTGGTATCAATTAACCAGCTTGTCATACAATGCTAATGACCATGCAGTCATTGTACGTACATTTGGGTATGTGAACAAAGAATAATGTTAATGAGGTCTTGGTGGTTTCTCCTACCACTACTGTTATAACAGTCTCCATCAAAATAAGAAGAAATCATCAATATACATATTCATAGTGCATGCATATATTCTTATCCTCTCTAAGTTTTCACTGGGGCCAGAAATGGAAGGTGTCTAGCTCAGACCAGCAGTGCTCAGGGCTTAGTCCTGGTCTTGTGCTCAGGAGTGACCTGGTGATCCTCAGCAAACTGAGGTTGGCTGCATGCAAGGCAAGTGCCTTAACCCTTGTACTATCTACCTCTCTGGCCAAAGTTTTTATTTCTAAAGGGGGTAAGGAAATAAAAAAAAGATAGCCAACTGCTTTTTACCTATTTCTGAAGCAATAAATTTGAAAAGATAAAGTTTTTCCAGTAAGTAGAATCTAAACTTCACACTAATTTCTCCGGAGTAGCCCTTTTCTGCTCAACTGTGGATGTGGCCACCAGCTTTTTGGAGTTAATTACACAAACCAGGAATCAGACAAGTTCCAAATGTTCTTCCCCCAATGGCACAGGTGGTGATGAAACAAAGTGTTTTTTGGTCCTAGCTCTCAAATATCTGAGATCTCACGTTCACAGCAGTTAGGGAGACACCCTTCTCCAAAGGTAACGAGATCTGAGTCCTGAGTTACTGAGTCCACTCACCCACTGGGAGCTATCCAGATTTGTTGAGCTCTAACAGACTAGCTGCAAGCACTGCTGTATCCCTAAAGACACAGCCCCAGCTCAAAGGTCTGATGTTCCTAACAATTGTTTAAAAAGCAACAAATGGAAGCCAGAGCAATAGCACAGTGGGAGGGCACTTGCCTTGTATAAAAACTGGATAGATGGATGGATGGATGGATGGATGGATGGATGGATGGATGGATGGATGGATGGATGGATGGATGGATGGAGAGGTGTATATAGATGGATAGACAGATGGCTGACTCAAGTAACTGTGATTACATATGCTCCTTATAAATTATTTTGATCAAACTAATGATGAAGAGTTTAGTATACCGTATCTAATTCTAAAAAAAAAAACCCAAAGCATATTTATTTTCCTCTGATATGATTAATAACGTAAGAATCTGCACAGAATCCCATGTAAAACATGAAAGAAATGGTTTTGATTATTTGTCTGTGGATGAAGAATTAGGTATGAACCAAATTAAGAACGTCTTGAAATTCTACTGGATGAAAATCTTAATGACCCTCATGCTAGCAGTCTCAGGCTCCGTAATTATTTCTGGATAGCAACCTATCTCTTCAATGCTTAATGGCTGTGTTTCTATTAAAGTGTAATTCTACTATTTTTAGTAAAACCAAGAAATAAATCTTCTTCGGGGCCAAAAAGAGAATGAAAAGCTTTCTCTATTCTCCCATCTGACTCACCATGCTCTCCCAGAACAACTGCTGACTCAAATAACTACACAGGGATCACCAAGAGTCCCCCATATGGTGCTGCCTTCAACAAGGAGCACAATAAATGCCTATCAAAGGCCCTAATTGTAACTCAAAACCTTTCTCCTTGTACTCTGAAAGAGAATATTTTAAGAGACTGATAGAAATTCACAACAAACAAACCCAGGCACATAGTGACTGAAAAAACTCTCAGAGTGCAGCAGAAGAAAGGGAGAAAAAAGTTACATGGACTCTTTCCTTCCGATTGGTAAGACCAGCTTAGCTGGTCCAAATAGAGGCCTTAACAGGAAGGAAGCAGAGGGGCCGGCGAGGTGGCGCTAGAAATAAGGTGTCTGCCTTGCAAGCGCTAGCCAAGGAAGGACCACGGTTCCATCCCCCAGCGTCCCATATGGTCCCCCCAAACCAGGGGCAATTTCTGAGCTCTTAGCCAGGAGTAACCCCTGAGCATCAAATGGGTGTGGCCCCAAAAACCAAAAAAAAAAGAAAAAAAGGAAGGAAGCAGAGCTGGGAGAAGAGAAACTCTTACCCAAGCAGGGATGTTTGGCACCTTCTTAACTGCTCCACCCTCTGCTTCTCCTGAACTTACTCTGGCAGCCTGCCTGTGATCCCAACCCCTGTACTAAGGCAATTCTAACTTTACTACAACTTCAATCTCTTAGTCTCCCAAAATCATTTACTGTCATTCCATAGTGTTAATGTTTTTTTTATTTTACAGCTTATAATCACATTACAAAACTGTCTTACATAACTGAGGATTGGGGGCTGGAGAGATAGCATGAAGATAGAGCATTTGCCTTGCATGCAGAAGGACGGTTGTTCAAATCCCGGCATCCTATATGGTCCCCCAAGCCTGCCAGGAGCGATTTCTGAGCACAGAGCCAGGAGTAACCCCTGAGTGCAGCTGTGTGTGACCCGGAAAAAAAAAAAACAACAGAACTGAGGATTGATTCCTTTCTCCCTGCTTCTAGGACTAGACAATCTCTAATTCCACGTAACTTCTCTGATTATTTGAGCCCTGCCTCTACTTTTCACTCCTTCTTCCATAGGAACTTCTATTTTTCTTAAGTCAAAGAAATGCAGAGTTCATTCCTAGTCTGTCAATAACCAAGATGAAGTGAACATTTCCTGAGAGAATGAAAGTGGAAGATAGTTTAATTTCTTCAAAATCCTCAGATCACTAGAAACTCAGTGGCGCTAAATGATAGCAGACCCATGTATATTGATGGTTAGTAAAAATAGCATAATCATCTAAATGGGGACATCTTTGAGAAATCAGCACGGATAAGGGCAGGACAACAAATGTGAACCCAGATGCAGAAGCAACTCTAATCCATGGACTGACTCAGATTCAAGGGGCGAAGGAACGTCTGAGAGACCACCCAGGCTCCGAGTTCACCCCAAAGACCCTGCTCATCCTTTCACAGAACTAGTTCATGAAATGTTACCCAGAGGCCTCCATCCAGCACGTGTTAACAAATTAGTCTTGGTGACTAATCAGCAATAATTCCTCACAACCCACTCTTCCCAATTTCTTAGAGTCAGCTGGATTTTGTTTGTTTGTTTGTTTGTTTGTTTGTTTTTTGTTCTTTGGGCCACACCAGCGATGCTCAGGGATCACTCCTGGCTTGAGGGACCATGTGGGACGCCGGGGGATCGAACTGTGGGGTCCGTCCTAGGCTAGCGCGGGCAAAGCAAATGCCTTGGTGCTTGTGCCACTGCTCCAGACTCATATTCAGCTTTGTTTTAACACTGGAAAATATGACTTAAAACAGAACATACTGAGCATTCAGTAAACTGATCACTCAAGTTCATTTTACATTTCCAAAGAAAACCTTATACTCAAAGACTCGCTGAAGTAAAAAGAATTAACTCTAATTTATAGTATAGATATCTATACATAATATACAGTGAACTGAGAAATATATCTAAGATGCCACCCCAAATGCTTCCAAAAGAAAAAAATGAAATACATAATTAATCAACACTTCAAAGCTTTAGGGTTTCTTTTTTTTTTCCCTATGATTTCACTTTCAGTACATAGTATTTGCTTTGGGCAAAGCCCAATTCCAAATCCTTCTGCTAAATATCTTGCAATGATTATTTACTCCTGCTCATCTTTCTGCTTAAATTTCAGTAAGCTGGAAGGGAAATTTTATGGTAATTTATATATACGTATGGTTATCTTTTCAGAAATGGTATTGAGCATCAAGGAAAATGAAAGTGGATATTCAGACAATAATCATATTCCTTCTAGGAGCAAATATTTCATCATCTGTCATTCTTCTATGACCAGGTATGCAATGAATATAGCACGTAAACAATATCCAAAGCTGGAGTGTCCAATTTAGAAACCGGCACTTAAGACATAGTGTGTCTCTTGCTCATGCTGGTTTTGTAGGCAGATTTAATGTGTACTGACCATAGAAATTGCAGCCATAATTGCGAACACCCTGAGCAATTCCGTAACTCTGCAGGAACCTGCACCAGGAAAAGCAGCTATCACACTGCACTTAGATGCGGTTCATATGGGAAGGTGTCTACTAACGTGCAAAAAAGATAAAAAAAAAGGGGGGGGGGGCTCCAAGCCTAATGGTTAAAAGAAAATAACTTGTCATATTAGCTCAAAGTTGTATCTTTTATGTGATGATGCATCAGTCAATTATATTCAGCAACTACCAAGCCCAAAGACAAGGAGCACATGAAGAGTATGGCAGCGACTACTAACACAAGAAATCTCATCAGGAAACGAGGCCACCAACTGAGTGTTCCTGCAGCACCTAATAGCAATGTTGGGGGTCAAAGCCACAACACAGTGGAGAGGGCACTTGCCTTGCATGCGGCCGACCCTGATTCAATCCCCACATCCAGTAAGGTCCCCCAAACCTTGCCAGAAGTGATCTCTGAATGCAGAGTCAACACTAAACGCTTGAGCAGTGCTGGGTGTGACCAAACCCCTCACACATTTTTTTAAGTTGGGAAAAGAAATAGATAATAAACAGCAAAAACCAGGGCTGGCGAGGTAGTACAGTGGGAAAGGCACTTGCCTTGCACATGGCTAGCCCAAGTTCCATCCCCAGCATGTGATAAGGTGCCATAAGCACTGCCAAGAGTGATTCCACAGAGCCAGGAGTATCCCTGAGCACAACCAGGTGAGGAAAAGCTGACTGACGGCAAAAATCTCTTTTAAAATGGTAAAATATCATATTGACAGAAAACACGAATATAAGACATGTGATAGTCAGGATTAAACTGCAAGACTGCGGGGCCAAAGCGAAAGCACAGCAGGTAGGGAGTGGGTCTTGCATACAACTGACCCAGGTTCAATCCCTGGCATCCCATATGGTTCTGAGTGCCGCCAATAGCAAACCCTGAGCAGCCATCAGGTGTGTCTAAAAACAAACATACAAAAAACTGTAAGGCTGCTTGCAGACAAAAATGAGAAAGTGGAGTCGGAGAGATAGCACAGCGGCTACCCAGGATTGATGGCAGTTCGATTCCCGGCATCTGGGCCCCTGAGCCTGCCAGGGGTTATTTCTGAGCGAAGAAGAGCCAGGAGTAACCTCTGAGCACCGCCCGAGTGGGGAGAGGGAGGGGGAGGAGGAGGGAGAGAGAGGAAGAAGGGGAGGGGAGGGGAAAGTTAGAAAGATAAAAAAAGAAGGGGAGGGGAGGGGAAAGTTAGAAAGATAAAAAAATGAAGGGGAGGGGAGGGGAGGGGAGGGAGGGGAGGGAGGGGAGGGGAGGGGAGGGGAGGGGAGGGGAGGGGAGGGGAGGGGAGGGGAGGGAAGGGAAGGGAAGGGAAGGGAAGGGAAGGGAAGGGAAGGGAAGGGAAGGGAAGGGAAGGGAAGGGAAGGGAAGGGAAGGGAAGGGAAGGGAAGGGAAGGGAAGGGAAGGGACGGGAAGGGAAGGGAAGGGAAGGGAAGGGAAGGTTAGAAAGATTAAAAAAAAAAAAAAAAAAAAAAACGGCGGCCGGAGAGACAGCATGAAGGTAAGGCGTTTGCCTTTCATGCAGAAGGACAGTGGTTTGAATCCCAGCATCCCATATGGTCACCTGTGCCTGACAGGGGCGATTTCTGAGCATAGAGCCAGGAGTAACCTCTGAGCGCTGCTGGATGTGATCCAAAAACAAAAAACAAAACAAAACAAAAAAAAAAAAAAAAGATAAAAAGCATCATGGAAGTGAATGGCAGTCTTCAGCCTTCCTCAAAAGCAGTTAGAGTTATGCATTATTTCATCTAAGAAAAATAAACAGCTTGTGGTTTTTATTTGAGTCATTCATCTATTTTGGGTTTGGGCCGTACCCAGCTCGGGGATCAGAGATCATTCTTGATGCACTGTAGGGACTGCAAAGGGTGCCAGGAATCAAACCTGGGTCATAAACCTGGTCCAAGGCAAGGACCTTAATTCTCACTGGACTGTTGCTCACACCCAAACATGTGATTTTTAAAAAGGTAAATCAGGATATACAAAATGGATATTTGAGGCCATTAAAAATAACCAAAAGGTAAAAATGAAATGCTTTTATAGCTGAAATATCATATCAAGCATGTATCTGAACACAAATGCATGGGCCCTAATGTAACAGACTGACACGCAGAATGATGACATGTTTTACCAAAGCAAACAATCAGGGCTTTACAGCTCACAGCATGAGTCAGTGGCTCACAGCCTTCCGGTATAAAACTCCCATTAGAAGAGCTAAATGTTTCAAATGATCTTACACAGGTGACAGTACTTCGATAGCATCTCACAAATCATGTAGAGGATAGTAGGATAGTAGTAAATTTCTAACTATATAAGTGCATTTTTTAATCATAATAGCCATTTAACAAAATTTGAAACATGACTAAAAGAATTTTTATTTTCAGATTTCTGTTAAATCTCTCTATATACGAGAAATCCAAAATGACAAATGTGGGAACTAGTCTACAAGATTTCAAAATGAATTGGACGATGTGTACATTTATATGATTGGGGAAATTATTTAATGGGAAGATATTGAAAAGCAATCATGTCAGAACCAGCTTTCCTTTACTGAATCTCCACCACTAGCAGACCACCAAAATAATTCAAGATACACCCTGCTGTACTCTAAAATTTCAGTTACCAATGAAATAACATAATTTTAGTTACCACTAAAAGCTAATTTCTAGACCCTTTATAGTATTTTCTTTCCAATTTATCATCAAGTTCCAATTCTACTGTGCTTGAGTATGTGAATTTGAGAATTCTTCAAATACTGAAGAGAATCTTAGAAATTGAGTCAAAACATTTTACAAAAGGAATGAAAAATGTAGGAAACATTGATAAGATAATGAGCTTGCTAACAATATGCATTATAAAACTGGAGACTGGCTGTCAAGTGCTCCACACACCCAGCAGTCCATGCTTCCAAGATGCCAAAGTGGTTATCAGGGCGACAGTGAAAGAGGTCATCAGAGGAGCCGGTCAAAGGACTAGAAAAGAGAAGGTGCACAGCAGACAGAACCAACATATTAAAAAACTGCTTACCAGTTTGAAGTCTTGGATGCTACAGATGAAATACGGTGTATTTGGCCTCCGACTCTCGATATACACACAGTCTTTAAAAGAAAAAAATATTTTAAAACAATGGCATTTACCGTAACAAAGACAGGGCCACAGACCCTGAGTAAACTCTTTTTTTTTTTTTTTTTTTAGTTTTGGTTTGTTTTGGGATCACACCCAGCAATACTGGGGGAGGGGGGGGATTCCTGGCTCTGCTCAGGGGACCCTATGAGATCAAACCTGGGTAGGTCACATTCAAGGCAAATGCCTTACCCCAGCTTTATTATTGTTCTGGCCTAAATATATATATTTTCAGATTACAAGTAACTTTAAACTAAAGGAAAACATTCTTTGAGATCGTCTTAAATACTTTTTTTTTGTTATTATTTAACGCATAATAAAATCTCCAAAATGGAAAATTTTGGGAAATTAAGGAAAATTCCTTGGGATTATCCATAATCATTGAAGAGACTTCGATAAAGAAAATTACTTATGCCTTAAATTTCCAAATATGAAAATTACTTGCTCAAGATTACATACAGGGCCCGGAGAGATAGCACAGCGGTGATTGCCTTGCAAGCAGCCGATCCAGGACCAAAGGTGGTTGGTTCGAATCCCGGTGTCCCATATGGTCCCCCGTGCCTGCCAGGAGCTATTTCTGAGCAGACAGCCAGGAGTAACCCCTGAGCACCTCCAGGTGTGACCCAAAAACAAAAAACAAAAAAAAAAAGATTACATACAAAGACAAAGTCTTGACTACCTTATTCAGAAAGTTGCTCTATGTTTTCACAGAAAGAAACGGATTTACAAAATGTGAGTTTTTTCTGCAAATATTTTAAAGTATTTAAATGAAATATGCAAGTATTAGCTTGAGCATTCTAATTACAATGCCCTTTCCATATATAGCCAAGAAAAAGCACTAATCTAAAAACTTGTATACTACTTTCTTGGGAAGGGATGAACATATCCAAGTATATTGGCCTAAAAAAGAATTCAAATAAAATATCATAAACATGTCTCCACGTAGATAGGAGAGATGGCTCTATAGGCTGAACAAGGGACAACCCTCAGGGAGAGAGCCGGGACTAGACCCAGAGCAAAGTCAGGTGCGATGTCAAACCCACCCCCAAACCACACTCCACAGTACAACCAAAAATCATTAGATGCTTTAGTAAAGAAAAGTCTAAATATGGGTTCCTGAGAAGGAAGCTATGTTCAAATTTTCTACAGTAGAAATAATGCCCACGCTTAACTAAAAATAAAATGCCATTTAGTTTCATACTTTATGCTTCTTCATGGCACACTTCCTAATGAGAGTCATGAAATACTGGGGTGCCTAGGGATACCAATAGATTCTTCTCTTACCTCACTTCATAAATGCTTGAGTCAAGTCTTCCTTTCAAAAGAAAGGAAGAGGGGCCAGAAAGATAGCACAGTGGCATTTGCCTTGCAGCTAAGGTGGTTGGTTCAAATCCCAGCGTCCCATATGGTCCTCCGTGCCTGCCAGGAGCTATTTCTGAGCAGACAGCCAGGAGTAACCCCTGAGCATTGCCGGGTGTGGCCCAAAAACCAAAAAAAAAAAAAAAAAAATCAAAAGAAAGGAAGAGACACTAGGAGTCCTCGACTCCACACAAGTATCAGCTGCCTCAAAGAGCTCATCATGAAGGACCACTGATTTGCAAGAATCCTTCTCAAAGACATGGGGATTTTTTTATCCCCAAGTCACTCCAGAAAAAGAAGACAGCTGAGCACACTGGATTTCTAAAACAACTATTGACCCAGATGTACCAAACCCTACTTGACCCATTACCAGTATTTCAGATCTCTAGATATCAATTATCTTTCTTAGTTTAACCTTAAAGCTTTAGTCAAATAAATGAAGCTCTGAAATGCCCCAAGAGCTACGGAAGAAAGGGAGGTGCTGGTATGTTGAGGGTGGTCACTGCAATCCTTTGCTGCATGCTGTCAGGGTTCACTGGCGGCCACTGGTGCCATGGCATGAGGAATACTTGGCGGAGTGAAGCAGCAGAAAGCAGTTTCTTGGGCTGTCACCTGTGCCTACCTGACCACAGCCATCTCTCTGCTGTGAGTAGTTTAAAAGAGTTACCACACCATGGACCTGAGCAATAGAACAGTGGTAAGAGCGTTTGCCTTGCACGTGGTCAACCCAGGACGAACTCAGGTTCGATTCATGGCATTCCACATGGTCCCTGAAGCCTACCAGGAGTAATTTCTGAGCGCAGAACCAGGAGTAACACCTGAGCGCCTCTGGGTGTGGCCCAAAAATCAAAACAGAAAAAAAAAAAAAAAGTTAACACACCAAATCTACAAATTCCTCTGAGATTCCAATGCAGCAAGCTTAGTCTAGAAAACAGGTTCACTATTAAGTTATCTCTATTTGTAAGAAAGAGGGGTTGGCCCATGCCAGGTGGTGGTCAAGGGACCATATGTGGTACCAGGATTGAACTGGAGTTGGCTGCATATAAAGTCATGTACCTTAACCCCTGTACTCTGTCTCCAGCAAATTCCTCAGTATTATTCAGATCATACATGAAAGAGACAGATAACTGCAAAACTAAGGGGCAAAACTTAAAGACATATTACCAAAAGAAACTATGGTACATACACACACACAATGGAATATTATGCAGCCATCAGGAGAGATGAAGTCATGAAATTTTCCTATACATGGATGGACATGAAAACTAGTGTATGCTGAGTGGAGAGAGGGAGAGAGGGAGAGAGGGAGGGAGAGAGGGAGGGAGGGAGGGAGAGAGAGAGAGAGAGAGAGAGAGAGAGAGAGAGAGAGAGAGAGACAGAGACAGACAGAGAGAGAGAGACAGAGAGAGAGACAGAGAGAGACAGAGAGAGAGACAGAGACAGAGAGAGACAGAGAGAGAGACAGAGAGAGAGACAGAGAGACAGAGACAGAGAGAGACAGAGAGAGAGACAGAGAGAGAGACAGAGAGACAGAGAGAGACAGAGACAGAGACAGAGAGAGACAGAGACAGAGAGAGACAGAGAGACAGAGAGAGACACAGAGACAGGGAGAGAGAGAGAGAGAGAGAGAGAGACAGGGAGAGAGAGAGAGAGAGAGAGAGAGAGAGAGAGAGAGAGAGAGAAATAGTCTCACTTATCTATGGGTTTTAAGAAAAATAAAAGACATTATTGCAATAATGCCCAGAGATGAGGACCAGAATGACCAGCTCACGATATGAGGCTCACCTCAAGAAGGGAAGAGTGCAGTTAGAACACTAACAACTAACATGACAATGTTAATGAGTGAGAGAAGTAGAATGCCTGTCTTCAAGACAGGCTGGGGTTGTGAGTGGAGAGGTATGGGGAGCATTGGTGGTGGGAATATTAATATATATATATTGGTTTTTGGGCCACACCCGTTTGACGCTCAGGGTTTACTCCTGGCTATGTGCTAAGAAATCGCCCCTGGCTTGGGGGGACCATATGGGACTCCGGGGGATAGAACCGCAGTCCGTCTTATGCTAGTGCTTTCAAGGCAGACACCTTACCTCTAGCACCACCTTCCCGGCTCATTAATATATATATTAATCAAAGAGACTGTCTGGGCTCTTGCTCTTCAAGCCCATGTTCTCCCTTGAATATGTGTCTGTGCTTGTCTATCTCTTTGCTTTGCTTTATCCTCTTTGCAGAAACCCATGTTCCATTTGGAACACCAATTTTCTCTCATTCTCTATCCTCACACCTAAGTCAATTTATACAAACCCTAGTAGCAGGTTCTGGAAATTAAGCCCTAGATCTAGATCTGCCTAGGAATGGATCAGTAAACGACCTTAAATATGGTATCCAAGATCTGGGCAATAATATTCAAAGGACAGTTCTGTTTTTTGTTGTTGTTGTTTTTTTATCAGTCCAGCTCTGTGTCCAAAAAAAGCTCTTATGCTATTTGCAAACAACAGAGCATTTGCTAAGCTAGTGAAGGAAGTGAGCCGAAACATGGAGGCAGATTTTGACAGCCAAGAAGCTCCCTTTGCTTTTTCAGTCCTCAGCAACCTCCTGCAGGTTCATGTAAACAGAGCAGGGGATGGTTCTTTCAAGTGTACAGACTGCAGCCTGAGCACAGAACAGTATGACACCCCAAGCACAAAGGACCCATCAGCTTCTTTCTGGAAAGTCAGATTTCACAGAGCACAGCAGACATTGCCTTCAGCTATTTCAATTCACCAACTGTATGAATGCTGCATTTTAGCTGTGGTCGCACAGGCAGGCAACATGCAGACACAGTGCCCTGGCCTTTAAAAAATGCTCTTCCACATATTATGCTCAGGGGGAAAGTCAGACCAAAGACAAATAACATGACCTCACCAAGATATCGAATCTTAAAAAGTAGCTACACCGGGCCCGGAGAGATAGCACAGCGGTGTTTGCCTTGCAAGCAGCCGATCCAGGACCAAAGGTGCTTGGTTCGAATCCCGGTGTCCCATATGGTCCCCCGTGCCTTCCAGGAGCTATTTCTGAGCAGACAGCCAGGAGTAACCCCTGAGCACCGCCGGGTGTGACCCAAAAACCAAAAAAAAAAAAAAAAAAAAAGTAGCTACACCATGAAAGCATCATCATGAGAAAATATCAGTGGTTATTATACTAGAAATGGAAGGTATGTGGTAAGTAAAATGGGTAAGGGGACCAAGAGGTACGAACAAGGGGCCAAAGCTACATCATCCCATACAGTGTGCGCCCCCCCCCCCCAAATAGTATAAACATGACAGCAGAAGGAGCACTTGCCTAGCACATGGGAGATGGAGGACTGGCCTTGGCACTCCATATGGCTCCCTGAGCCTGCCAAGAGTGATCCCTGCATGCAGAGCCAGGATTAAGTCTTGAGCAGCACTAGTGTAGACCCCAATCAAAGAGGGGGAGGAATAAACATCCAGTTTCAACATAAATAAATGCAACAGATAGGATGTATAGTATGGCTACTGCAGTAAATACTACGCTGCCAAGGACTGAACATTTAAGAAAAAGTGGTAAAGACACTTGCTGGTCAGTTCACAGTGCATATAATATCGAAATATTATGTGGGAGGGAGGGAGGGAATACTTCCCTTTGTATTGAGCTTGTCAACTAATCTCTGAAATGCCTTCTCCTATTCGTCATTCTCCCACAGCCATGTCACCTTCTTATAGACTTTCTTTTTTTTTTTTTTTTGGGCCACACCCGTTTGACGCTCAGGGGTTACTCCTGGCTATGTGCTCAGAAATCGCCCCTGGCTTGGGGGGACCATATGGGACGCCGGGGGATCGAACCGCGGTCCGTTCCTTGGTAGCGCTTACAAGGCAGACACCTTATCTCTAGCGCCACCTTCCCGGCCCCTTATAGACTTTCTTGTTAAGAAATTCCCCAGAGGGTCTAGAGAGATAGCAGGGCAGGTAGGGCATTTGCCTTATATGCAGTCAACTAGAGTTCGATTCCCAGCATCCCACATGGTTCAAGACTGCCAGGAGTGATCCTGAGAGCAGAGCCAGGGGCAAGCACCACTGTATATGGTCCCCTCCCAAAAAGGCTCCCCCTGTAATTCTTCTACTGAACCTTACGAACCTTACTCAATGAATATTAGAGAACTGAATGTCCACAAGTGTCCTCACTAATCAATATGGATATTCCTATAAAGAGAAATATGCCTGTATGTCTGCATGCATGCACATGCTAGACCCCAATAAAAGCCTGATCATTTATATTCCAATCCACAAACTTCTAGGACTCTCATTTTTATCCCCCATTTGCACAACACTCAAGGACATTCCTATCTGCATCTCTATAAACAATATACTCTACTATCTACACTATAATATTCAAATGAGTAAGAGCCAGAACAGTATTACAGTAGGTAAGGTCAACTAGGGTTTGCTTCCCAACAACACACGTAGCAGCCCAGCCGTGTGTGGGCCCCAACACACACAAAAATTATTTGAGTACCTAGGGCCCGGACAGATAGCACAGCGGCATTTGCCTTGCAAGCAGCTGATCCAGGACCAAAGGTGATTGGTTCGAATCCCGGTGTCCCATATGGTCCCCCGTGCCTGCCAGGAGAGGAGCTATTTCTGAGCAGACAGCCAGGAGTCACCCCTGAGCACTGCCGGGTGTGGCCCAAAAACAAAAACAAACAAACAAAATTATTTGAGTAACTAAAAAAAAAGTTAGAAAAGTAAATGTCACCAAAACTGTTTGTTAATATAAAAATTATAAATTCAGTGTGGGGGGTGTAGGGAGAGAGGGGTCCTGGTAATATATCCTTGGCTCTTTTGAAACTTCATGTACATGAAATGCGATGCATTTATCATCTACAGGTTCCCAACTAATACTATAAAAATGTATAGATGTTTATCTAAAAACAGAACACTATATTCTGCCAGCATATACTCATACTCCATTGCTAGCAGGGAAAAACAGCAACCAGAAATTAATGAGAAAAACTCATGTGAGGAGAAGCAGGTGGTAAGAGCCAGAAATTCTGCTAATAACCGCCCACATTGCTCTTTTCTTCTCTAGGAGGTAAAGAATCTTCCAACGCACTGAAAACTCAAAGACTGAGCCTTCTATCTCATTTGGGGGCTGTGATAGTTTAGAATAATTGCGGAGGCAATACTTCCCTTTCCTCAAATCAATCACATGTTGCATGTCTCTGAAATCTCTATAAAATAAAAATCAAAAACCTTTGCCAGCAGCAAAAATCTTATTAACTATACGGATATGCTATGTATTAACCAGGGTTTGACATCTGTATTACTCACACAAAGAAGATTTCAAGCATTCTCATCCCATTTTATCCTGAATATTCCTTAAAAAACACTCTTTACTTGTAAACTCTACTGAATCCATATTTTAAAAATTATTCTATTCTAGCCAGTTCAACATCCAAATTCCAGTTACTTGACGTATGTTTCTTACTATTTCTAACTGCTATATTTGCTTTTTTCTTGTTTGTTTGTTTGTTTGTTTGGTTGGTTGGTTGGTTGGTTGGTTGGTTGGTTGGTTGGTTGGTTTTTGGGTCATACCCAATGGCCCACTCACTGCTATATTTGTAGACAGCTTATGTGTGAGAGCACAGGGGCTAAAACTTTTTCCACTCTTGACCCCTTTATTGCCTGAGGAAGTGTACACAACTCCACATATATAGATATATTAAAAAATATACAAATTGGGGCCGGAGCAGTAACGCAAGGGGTAAGGCATTTGCCTTGCCTGCACTAGCCTAGGACAGACTGCAGTTCAATTTCCCGGCATCCCATATGGTCCCCCAAACCAGGAGCGATTTCTGAGCACAGAGCCAGGAGTAATTCCTGAGTGTCACCCAGTGTAGCCCAAAAACCAAAAACCAAGAACAAAAAAGAAAGGAAAGAAAGAAAGAGAGGGAGGGAGGGAGGGAGGGAGGGAGGGAGGGAGGGAGGGAGGGAGGGAGGGAGGGAGGGAGGGAAATCCAGTGGAGGGCCAAAGCAATAGCACAATGCAGGCCGTTTGCCTTGCCTGCAGCCAACCCAGGACAGACCTGGGTTCAATTCTCAGCATCCCATATGGCCCCCTGAGCCTGACAAAAGCCATTTCAGAGAACAGAGCCAGTAACCCGAGCACCTCTGGGTGTGGCCAAAAACAAAAAGTTGAAAACTACTCCCACAGGGAACTCTGGACTATGGAGGAAACCATTGATCTGGGTGGGGTAGGAACAGGGGATGGTGCTGGCCCTGGGGGGTGAGACATCTTTGGGTGTCAGAGGCACAGAGACAGGCAGTTTGGACACAGCTTCATCCTTGCTATTAATTCTACTATAAGGATCCTTTGAGCAGAGGGGTTGCTTGCAAATAAAAGTGCAAAGATTACAGGTTCCATGGCTCAGGTGTGTCCATTCAGAAAGCCAGTGTAAAGAGAGTTCAGCGCATCTAGGAATAGTCCCGTCCAAGTGGGCACAGGAAGAAAAACACCCATTGAAAGGGCAGGCCTTTCTCAGTGGCAGAGCAGTGCCTTGTGGGTGGAGGGTGGGGACCCTGCTTCCTGGACTGTGAACAGGAAGCCCCAGAGAAAGCTCAACAGGCTGATCCTTTGCATGTGGGGTAGCAGGGTTCCCTGACCTCTGGGTAAAGCGACCATCAAGGTGAGATGTAAGATGGTGATGCCCCTCCAAGGAAAGGAAACCAAACCCCCGAGGAGATCCACTGAATCTCCGTCTGCCTGACAACAAAAAAAGTGCTGCTCGAGGCTGTCACTTCCCACAGAGCAGGTTTCACACAACAATGCTCTGGGAGTTGCCTGCTCCATAATGAAAGGCCCAACCAATCAATGTTCAGCGCACGTGTCAGCAGGTGAATCCACAATGCCCGCATTATCGTGTGGCAGAGTTTGTTATAAACTGGTATTAGAGTCGATCCATTTTCTTTACAGGTTTTCTGCTACTGGTTAATGGACTGTCAGTATTATTTAGATTTCATCTATTAGGATTCTGATTGTACAGTAAATGGAACACATTTCTATTCAACAAAATTAATGACAGTTAATTGTAGTCTGCAGTTCTCAATGTTGCAAAAGCAACTGCTTCACAATTCAAGCATCAAGCTGCAAACTTTTCATACCAATTATTTTCTGCACTTCATAGGCATCCATATCTTGTAAGCCTTTCCTTGTAAAACTAATAAGGTATATTTATACACATTTACTATTTCTTCCCATTCAAATACCAACTTTCCAGAAAGAGCAAGATCTTTTTATTTGGGGGGGGGGACCCACACCCAGTGATGCTCAGGGGTTACTCCTGGCTCTGCACTCAGAAATCGCTCCTGGCTTGGGGGACCATATGGGACACTGGGGGGATTGAACTGCGGTCCATCCTAGGTTAGGCACATGCAAAGCAAACGCCCTACTGCTGAACCACCACTCCGGCCCCAAAGAGAAAGAACTTAAATAAAAGTAAGGCTAGGAAAACTAAAATTTAGTTATTTATGTGAAGTTCAATTACTATGGATTCTTAAATTTGGGGACCACAACCAACCGTACTCTCAGACCTTACTCCTATTCCTGATTCTGCTCAGAGATCACTGCTAGCAGGGCTTGGGCAATCATATTTCTCTAACCTTCATTATGAATTTGAATTTTTTTTTTTTTGGGCCACACCCGGCAGCTCAGGGGTTACTCCTGGCTATCTGCTCAGAAATAGGTCCTGGCAGGCACCGGGGACCATAAGGGATGCCGGGATTCAAACCAACCACCTTAGGTCCTGGATCGGCTGCTTGCGAGGCAAATGCCGCTGTGCTATCTCTCCGGCCCCTTGAATTCTTAAGTATGCAAAATTAAAGATTAAAATTTCATGCTGCAGCCGAAGATAGCACAGCTGCTAAGATACTTGCCTGGCATCTAATAGTTGGCCCCCATTTGATCCCCTGAGCTCCACCCAGAATGATCCAAGACAGAACCAGGAGTAAGCCTTGCGCACTAACAGATGTGGCCCTAAACTAAACACAATTTTATTGGACAATTTGAGTTAATATTCTTCATAATCAATGTCAGCATTAATTGTACTTTATTTAAAGCTGACTTAACTACCATATGGATTTAGATTACAAGCAAGACATTAAATAGGGGGGCCGGAGTGGTGGTGCAAGCGGTAGGTCATTTGCATTGCACCAGCTGACCTAGGACACATCATAGTTCGCTGTCCCATTTGGTCTACCAAGCCTGGAGCAATTTCTGAGTGCATAGCCAGGAGTGACCCTGAGCGTCATCAGGTGTGGCCCAAAACCAACCAACCAAACAAAAAAAGACATTAAATAGTTATAAAATTGTTCAGTTTTATTTACCAGATAACATGATAATACCATCAGTAATTTTCCTTCTGTGTGAGAGTTCTTACCTCTAAGCATTTACAAAGAAATGTAAAAAATGTTTAAAGAAAGGGTTGTACAAAAAAGCACCTGAAATGAAACTTAAATCAAGACTCAAGTATATAATGCAAGCATCCAGAATTTGCTACCCCAAAACTGGAACCATGAAAATCCAAGATTCACAGAGTCCATAGATACGGCAACAAACTGGAAACCCAGTTATTCTTTCACTCCGTCTGATAGTGTGTTGTCTGCTCAGCTGATTTTTGTTTGCTTTTAACCACTTTCCAACCCTCCTTCACCCATGGAATTCCCTGTGCTACAGCACCTACTCCTTCCATCTGGATCTGCCCCTATTCATAGTTTTGTCTAACCTCTAGGACTAGAACCATTAGCCAAGGTTTCATAGTCCTTCATCTTTCCCCCATTGCCACCACTTAAATACTATCAAACTAACAAAGGATTACTTGAAGGAGTTTAATTTCTCCCCCCAAAATAGAGTTTATGGATAGAATTCCATTTTTTAATCCTGCCCTAGGTAGACAGTATACTTATATGTTATTACTAATTAGTAAAATTATTCTATAAAGTGTCACGTAAATACCTCATTAACTTCTACCTTCTAAAATAGAATTTCAGGGCCAGAGCAATAGTATGGGCACTTTCCTTGCATGCAGTGGGGCCGGGTTCAATCCCTCACACCCTGTATAGTCCCTCAACTCCCTCAGGAAATATCAATCACTGAGCACAGGAACAGGAATAAGCCTGAGCACTCACTGCTCTGTGTGACCCTGATTATTTTAATTTGAAAAAAATTTTAAGTACTGGGGCCAGGGTAATATAGCACAGTGGGTAGGACATTTGCCTTGCATGTGGTCAACCCAGTTTGATCCCCTGCCTCCCATATAGTTCCTCGAGCCTGCCATTAGTGAGTTCTGAGGGCAAAGCCAAGGAGTAACCCCTGAGTGCCACAGGATGTGGCCCAAAATTTTGTAGTAGTATTTGACTGGATTTAAAGTTTCAATCATTAGCTTAACTTCTATGAACTTCTAACAGTTACTGAAACCCTTCCCCAACTCTAGCCTACCTTGACTAAATAGTCTTTGTCCACTTCAATCAACAGTTATTTTTACTGGGTTTTTATGTGGTTATTGTTTTTGATCAGGTCCTTCTTACTTTATTAAAATCAGAGACTAGGTCCAGCAAAACTGCTTAAAGGACTACAGTGGCATGAGAGGACATTAACTCAATCCCTGGTACCGGGAAACCCCAAACTCCACTGGCTATAGCCTGAGTAGCCCCAGCACTGGGAAGGTGTTCTTGCGCTGACCGCTAAGCAGCACAGTCTACAGTCTGGGCTCTGACCCTTCCGCCCATGCAGTTGGAACAGATATCGATATGAGCAGACCTGCAACGTCAAAGCAATATTTCAGAGGCCCAAAAAGAAGTAAAAATAAGATGTTTTGTTTTGTTTTGTTTTTTTTTTTTTTGGTTTTTGGGCCACACCCGACAGTGCTCAGGGGTTGCTCCTGGCTCTCTGCTCAGAAATAGCTCCTGGCAGGCCCGGGGGGACCATATGGGACACCGGGATTCGAACCAACCACCTTTGGTCCTGGATCAGCTGCTTGCAAGGCAAACGCCGCTGTGCTATCTCTCCGGGTCCAAGATGACATATTTTTAAAGAAATGATTAAGTAGGCCGGATAGTTAAGGCACCTGCTTAACACACAGTCGACCCCAGTTGGATCCCAGCACCACACATGCTCCTGAGCACAGCCAGGAATGATTCCCAAACAGGTATGGTTGTAGCCCAAAAAATAAAAATATATATAAAAAATAAATTAAAAGTTTGGTTTTAATTTCCATTTGCTGATCACATTACTAAAAGGAAAAGAAAGAAAATTAAAAAGTAAAAAACAAGGGGCCGGGCGGTGGCGCTGGAGGTAAGGTGCCTGCCTTACCTGCGCTAGCCTAGGAGACGGACCGCGGTTCGATCCCCCGGCGTCCCATATGGTCCCCCAAGCCAGGAGCGACTTCTGAGCGCATAGCCAGGAGTAACCCCTGAGCGTTACCGGGTGTGGCCCAAAAACCAAAAAAAAAAAAAAAAAAAAAGTAAAAAACAAAACAAGAAATACTGAGAAATTAGATTTGCATAAAAAAAAATCTTCAGCTGACCAGCACACACAACAGAAATATCATCCTTTTTTTGTTTGTTTGTTTGTTTGTTTTTGGGTCACACCCAGCAGTGCTCAGGGGTTATTCCTGGCTCTATGCTCAGAAATCACTCCTGGTAGGCTCGGGGGATCATATGGGATGCCAGGATTCGAACCAATGGCCTTCAGCATGAAAGGCAAATGCCTTACCTCCATGCTATCTCTCCGGCCCCAGAAATATCATCTTATAACTATACGATGGGTCTGGGGCAAGGAGGAGTGGATTCTAGTTACTAATTTCCAATGATCAGCTTCCTTTATGAGGAAATTCCAAATGTGGCTCTTGCTTTGCATGTAAAGGACCCATGTTCAATTCCTAGTACTGGCTGATGCTCCAGCGCTACCAGGAAGAGCCTCAGAGCAAAACAACAAGATTCCATATGAAAAGAATCTTGCTTTGCACACCATCCTCATGGACTGCTTAGTCCAGGGATGGGAGAGGACAGGCATAGGGGACAGACTTACTGTCCAGCCGCCTCCATTCTCCATGGCATTGTAATGATTAAACCAAGTAGAATTCTGAGCATGGCAGCAACACTTGTTCTTGCTCTGAAAAGGAGAGCCTTTATTTTATGACTGTTTGGGTCATGAGAAACCCAGGATGGCTTCTATAAAAAACTGAACTCCACCAGACTTCGAAAAATGAGTGCAGCTGCTATGGACCAATATAACATTTCATCATTTAATGAGTGTTTTGTTTTGTTTTTGAAATTTGTATCTAGAAAAAAAAATATGCTTTGATCATCTGAAACCAAATAAATCAGAATTTTGAGATAAAAATTTTAATTTCCATTTTAACAGAAATAGTAATGGGCAAATCTTGTTCAGATTATATTAGACATAATTTGTTGTTGTTTTTTTCAATTTGATTTGGTTGGGGGGCGGCACACCCAGCGGCACTCCTTTCTCTGCGCTCAGAAATTACTCCAGGCAGGCTCTGGGACCATATAGGATGCTGGAGATTAATCCCGCTTGGCGTTGTATAAGACAAACACCCTTCTGCTGTGCTATTGCGGCCCCCCCCCGTTTTTTTTTTTTTAAGCCCAGAGTGCTCAGAGCTTACTCTTAGTATTCCCTGGTGGGCTTAGGGAATGGAAACTGAGTCGGCTGTGTGCAAGGCAAGCACAATGCCTATGTGCTATCTCTCCAAGCCCTTACAGAATTTTTTAATTAAGATATATTCTACAGTGAACATAATCAAATTCATAAAAGTCACACAGAAACTTACTGAGCACTACCTACATACCAGCCAAGAGTTTGAGATACTGAGATGAATTAAAATATAGTCCATTCTTTTGACAAGTTCATACTCTACACAGAGCTAGAGGTAGAAGCAAAATAACTATGTCAGCAATAATTTTAATGGCATTTCATTAGCCTCTAATAGAAACTGCGAGCTGAGCATAATATTCACTCTCCCATCCTATAATAGCAGAGCATTTTACGTTTATCGGAGCACAGGGCACCTCTGAATAAAGAGCAAATTCCTCAGTCTCCTTCCAGCTCTGCGACATGTAACTTGGCAGTGAGACAAAGTCTTCAATAGACCTCAACAGTCCATCTCCTGGAACTGGATCCTACAAAGAGGGCAGGCCCTGCCTGCTCTTCCTATCCTTCCTGTCTTCTGAAGGTAAAACACAAAAGATATTACACAGACAATGAGAGTGAAAGACATGCAAAGAATTCCAAAACCTTTGGCTGAAGTTCAAGAACCAGATCAAGAATTTCCTGAATCCCTTTTTAACGTTTCTTGTCATTACAGATAGAACTACAAAAAGTTAATTTGTTTTGGGTTTGGGGCCACATCCAGAAGTGCTCAGGGTTCCTCCTGGCAGGCTTGGGGGACAATATGGGATGCCAGAGATTGAACCCGGGTTCCTCACATGCAAGGCAAACACCCTACCAGCTATGTTATTGCTCTGGCCCCTACAATTTGGGGAGGGGGGAGGAGTTTGAGCCACATCCAGCGGCATTCAGGGGTTACTCCTGGCTGCAGAGATCAGAAATCGTTCCTGGCTTGAGGGACCATATGAAATGCCGGGGATCGAACACAGGTCCGTTCTGTGTGACCACTAGGCTCCAACTCAGAAATTGCTCCTGGCAGGCTCAGGCTGGCGACCATATGGGATGCTGAGATTCGAACCACGGTCCTTCTGCATGCAAACACCCTACCTCTATGCTATCTCTCTGTGCACCCAACAAATCATTTTTAAATGGACAAAAACATTTAAACTAATTCATCAATAGAATATATCAAGGACAACAGTTTCAGGAAAACATTCTAATTTCTGTAAGAAATAATACTAGAAAGGAACAGATCAGACTAGAGAGCATAAACTATTACCTTCCAGTAAGAAAAAGAAATCAACCCCAGAGGTAAATAAATAAAAACAAAGTTCAGAGGCTGGAGAGATACATCAGGGGTTAAGGCACCTGCCTTGCACACAAAAAACCCCAATGTGATTCCCCAGCACCAATTACAATCCTCCAAAAGCAAGGATGCATGACCTCTGAGCACCTTTGGGTGTGTACTTCCCAGAAACAAAGCCCACAACTGCTTCTCTGAAGTGGCTTCACCCTTAGTCCAATCCCATTGAGTGAGCACCAAGGTTTAACAAGAGGAAGGGACAGGTGGTGGAGTCTACTAGCACCACTGGGCACCCCTTTCCTCCCTATTTCTGTATGGATTTCATTTCAGGCCTTCTGAGAGAATATTCAATTATTCTTCCAAAAAAACAGAGAGACCACTAAGGACCTATTTTTCTAGAATACACCATCATTTTATGAGTTCAAACTGACCAGAAATCAGGGCAAGCTCTTGCCTTGCGCATAAGCAACCAGGATTCAATTGTTGGACATCCATATAGTCCCCAAGCATCACTAGAAGTGATTCTTTTTTTTTTTTTTTAATTTTTTTTTTTTTTGGTTTTTGGGGCCACGCCCATTTGATGCTCAGGGGTTACTCCTAGCTAAGCGCTCAGAAATTGTCCCTGGCTTGGGGGGACCATATGGGACACTGGGGGATGGAATCGAGGTCCTTTCTTGGCTAGCACTTGCAAGGCAGACACCTTACCTCTCAAGCCACCTCACCGGCCCCTAGAAGTGATTCTTGAGTGCTAGGAGTAACCCGTGAGCATCACCTGGTGTGGCCCAAAACTCAAATAAATAAACAAATAAGTCTTTCCAGGTATCATATTGGACAAAGGTCACAAAATGTATTTCATATTTTACTTCTTACTAGAAAAATAAAACCCTCTTACTGTCATCCTTTCAAAGCTGTATCCCAACTTTCAACATCATTAAGTACAGATGAAAATCAGAACAACGGCATATAAAGACACTTAGCTTGCACGTGACCAAACTGGGTTCAATCTCTGGCATCCCTTATGGTCCTCCAAGCCCACCAAAGTAATCTGAGCGCAGATTCAGGAGGAGTGATCCCAGAGCATCTCTAAATGTGGACCCACCCAAGAAGAAAAGGAGGGAAGGAGAGGGGAGGGGAGGTAGAAAGAAAAAAAATCAGCAGACATCACTCCACCTGGAGGTACATGAAAGGGTCCTTCTTGAGGGCACTAATTTCCTTATTTCATTTATTGTTTTGGGGGCCACAGCTAAGTGGTGCTCAAGGGTCCGTATTTGGTGCCATAGAACAAACCCAAGTTGGCTATGTGCAACGGAAGCACCGTGTCTGCTGTACTATCCCTCCAACCCCCAATTTCCCCTATTTGGGGGAATTCTCTTTCTCTTTTTTAGAATCCCACAATCTCCTTGCAATTAGTACACTCCTCCCTAGATAAAATTACTGTACTTTTAAAAGACAACATATTAAAAAATAGATAAAAATAAAAACAGCAATAGCACATTCTCTGAGGTGAAAATTTCCCATCTAAAGATGAAGTCAGGTGGCTGGAGCCATAGCACAGCAGTAGGGTGTTTGCCTTGCACGCAACCGACCCAGGTTCAATCCCCAGCATCCCAGACAGTCTCCCATGCCTGTCATAGGTAATTTCTGAGTGCAAAGCCAGGAGTAACCCGTGAGAAATACTGGGTATGCCCCTGCTCAAGAAAAAAACTAGAAAAATAAAGAAAACCAAAGATGGTTGGTCCAATGGCAGTGGTTTATCAGAACTTATTAACATTAGTATCACAAAAGTTGGTATATAACCCCCCCTGCTCAATTTGACTGGCTTTAAACAAACAAACAAACAAACAAACAAACAAACAAAAAGATAAAGTTGATTTTGCTCCACCCACAAATCCAGTCACTTCAAAGGTCAAAGTACAAGCAAAGTCATAAAAATAAATCCTCACCACTTGTGTTATACTTGAGGATATCTAGAAAGAACCAAAAGTCCAGCAAAAGGTACTACTGCATTGCTTGTATACCTAGAATTACAATGTATTACTTATTACTGAGGTGTCTATCCAGTAAATTGGGTTCACCTAATGTCTTTGTGCCTTTACTAAGCTATAAAACCACTCTCAAAAAAATTATTTAAGTTCACAAGAACATGGACCGCTTATTAGCATAAGAAACTGAAAAACAGTATTTATTCATTAGATAATTTACCAGCCATTACTCCCTAACGCCCTCATAATTTCAAAGCACAATAAGCATAAGCATTACTTGAAGTGTCTCTGTGTAACATATGAGAATCTTTAGGACTAAGACTGGTGACAGAAATCCTGCATCAATTGTCAAAGTTTATTGCCAACCTTTATAACAGAAAAAAAAAAAAGCCAAATGCCCTCTGAATTGTAATAAATTGTTAAAAACAAAGAGGCAGTTTCTAACCACCCATGTGCAACAGTCCTGTGCATTCTCTTCAGTCCCCTACCTATAATGATCATAGAGCCCAGAGATTAGGAGCTCCATCCAGCATTGGAAAGTACTGACCAGAAAAATATTTCAGATGAATAAAAATTGAGATCACAATAAAAAAGGATAGACTGTGTTTAAAAAGACTATATGAGGGGGGGGCGAGAGATAGGACAGCGGTAG
Organism: Suncus etruscus; assembly: GCF_024139225.1. NCBI lineage: Eukaryota > Metazoa > Chordata > Mammalia > Eulipotyphla > Soricidae > Suncus > Suncus etruscus. The sequence continues at coordinate 4,431,900 of NC_064853.1, forward strand.
GGAGTTAGCTTTGCATGCAGCTGACCCAAGACAGATAGTGGTTCAAAGTGGTTCGAATGCAGGCCTCCCATTTGGTCCCCCGAGCCTGCCAGAAGTGATTTCTGAGCACAGTGCCAGGATGACCTCTAAGCGCCACTGGGTGTGACCTAAAAACCAAAAAAAAAAAAAGAATATATGGGGCTGGAGAGACAGTGCAGAAGAAAAGGCACTAGCCCCAGTTCAATCTGGGGCACTGTGTATGGTCCTCTGCATCCAGGAGTGCTGAACAGAGTCAGGAGTAAGCCCTGAACACTGCTGTCCTCGACCCAAACTCTCCCCCCCCCCCCAAAAAAAAAGGAATGTTAGAAACAGTAAAAACAAAACAAAACCAAAAAAATAAAACCTATTCACACATGCTGGCTAAGGATACTGATGGCATACCAACAACAGTAGTTTGGTAGTTTTAATTTTTTTTTTTTTTTTTTTTTTTTTTGTGGTTTTTGGGTCACACCCGGCAGTGCTCAGGGGTTATTCCTGGCTCCAGGCTCAGAAATTGCTCCTGGCAGGCACGGGAGGACCATATATGGGACGCCGGGATTCGAACCGATGACCTCCTGCATGAGAGGCAAACGCCTTACCTCCATGCTATCTCTCCGGCCCGGTAGTTTTAATTTTTGAGCTTTGCTTATCTGAATATTTCTACTTTGGGTTTGAAATTTTATTATTTGTTCATCAAAAAGAGAGAAAATGCGACGGGAGAAAGACAGTTAGAAAGCTGAGTCTGTGTGTCTGATGCCAGAGTCACTCCGAATCCTAGCAGCTGGGAGACAAGGAAAAAATAGACAAAATTGATGTTCTCTGCAAACTAGCCTTTACAAAACTCATGACCTGAATGTCTAATGCAATTTTTAAAAAGACAGCTATCCACGATGCCAATATGCTTTTTTTTTATGTTGCTATAAACTTCTAAAGCATTCCAGTTTATGAGCCTACAAGACAACCAGGGTCTTTCCACCTCAAAATGTCTTCCAGCAAGTGTAAGGAACAAAGTGGAAGCCGGAGTTGCATTGTGTAGCATGAACAGTGACACATAGAGCCCCCTTATAAGAAAGCAACAATCTCCCACATCTGAGAATTCATTCTCAGATTCAAACTTCAGAAAAAGTGTATTTTTGTACTATAAAATGGCAGTAATTAATTACTTTTCCTTTTTTTTTTTTTTTAAAGTATATTGGGTAGCATCTCTTTTGTAATACTTCCCTTCTCTGAACAGTAATGTATGCTTTACTTATATTCAGGGCAAATAAAATCTGAAATGAAATATCACCTACTAATGTGACAATCTGCCGTACAGCACAGCTTTACAAACGGAGGCCAAACAAAATATTAAGGCAAAAGCAGAAAATAATGAGAAGCTGTATGTTCACATATTAAAGGTGTTTATTATAAATTCCCTCATTCCATCCACTCCGGCTGTTTTCACCATCCATCTCTATCTGTCAGGCTGAGACACTGAAGCAGCATCTGCCAAGCAGCACCCTCTGCCCAGAAACAAAGAGAGCCAGAACAATGCCTAGACCAGCGACGGAAACCCAAGCAACAAGCTCTGCTCCTTAGATGTCCACTTACATATTTTACTCACACTGGGTGCCACCAATATAGCATCTGTCACAAAACGATGAAGCAAGAAGCTATGGAAACGTAAGAAAATTAATGGAGTGGTTCGATGAGGAAACAACTGTAAAGTATCTTTCATAGGACATGCTACTTAATTAGTCTCAGCCATATTTAATGGTACAAGAATGAAAATAAAAAAGTACCAAATATTTCAGGCACACATAATGATAAAGTGATAATGTATAAATTTAAAGACCTAATAAAGCGACTTCAAACATTAATTTAAAAGGAATGGGGAGAGGGCCCACACACACAGGGCACACGCAACATAGCAACAGCACGGTAAATAAGGCTCTTTCTTGCGTAGCTTGGGGCCGACCTGGGGTCAATCCCTGAGGCTGGAGCAATAATCGTGCTTTGAGTAGACATAAAGTCCCCGGAGCACTACTGAGTAGTTCCTGAGCCTTGAGAACAGAGCCAAGAGTATCCCTGGGAACTGTTAGGTGTGGCCCAAAACCAAACCCCTCAAAAAAGGGCAACCCCAAAACTACATAACTTACCTTCCATCACCTATTTTATAGCACTAAAAATCTATTACCAAGCTTATATTAACATAAACATTGAAAGTGTTGGGAAACGAGCCAGAGCAGTGGCGCAGGGCGTATACCTAGCCTAGGAAGAACCAGGGTTCGATCCCCCAGCGTCCCATATGGTCCCCCAAGCCGGGAGCGATTTCTGAGCAGGTAGCCAGGAGTAACCCCTGAGCGTCACCGAGTGTGGCCCCCTCCCTTCCAAAAAAGAAATAAAAGTGTTGGGGAAGGCATATTGAATGTTTTTACTTTCTGTAGTGTTTAGGATATTCAGGCATTTACAAAGAAAAGTAAATATATGTGTGTATTTAAGTGTTTTGCAAAAGAAGAAGTCACACTTCTGCCCATACATTTAAAAATAATTCAATAAACCAAGCGAGTCCATCTTTAAAGTGCACGGACGGTATTTTTGATTTGGGGAAGTCTGGTTTCTCAGCTAGAAAAGCAGTTAAAAAAACAGGCACAATGTCTGGAACAATGACAGGCACGTGAGTCAACGTCAGAAGAGCTGAGTTTAAGCGCTCTCCAGAGAAGAGTCAGATTTAAATCCGACTATCCAATTCAAAGACCACCAGGCCACTGCAATCAAAACTGTTTTCTTTAAAAAAGCGTTTTTCACAAAGCTGATGGAGTACAACAGATTAAACAACTCCTTTAGCAATTTCCTCGGGCAGCAATGTATAATAATAAAGGCAACATTTAAGAATTAATTGAGCCAGCAAAAGCTAAACCTCAAGAGCTTAGAAGTCAAACACTTGCTCACTAAGCAAAAGGGCAGAGGGTTTTCAATTAATGGCAGGAAATCTCTGTCCAATTTGACTAGAAGTAAATAAATATCTTCTTCCAGAAGGACACAAAACGCAAGGCTGAGTTTAAAATCCAGCTTTAAAACTGAAACAAAAGAGCGCCCCTCCCCTCTGTTACCCACCCCCACCCCTACTCCCATCCAATCCCCCAGCCCCCCTTGCCCTCCCACCCCCACAAATCCAGTTCTCTCAAGGTCCCTCTGGGCAGAGCAGGGCCCCAAAGGCTGGTGATGCTAGTTTTACAACCAGCCAAACCACAGGGACCACATTCACTGGGAAGTAATATAGTCGGGGCACTGACGCGGGTATTCATGATTTGTGCAAACTTAAAATGGCAACACCACAACAAATGCACTTCCTCAGTTTACAGAGACCACACACACTCTTGGGCAGGGGAGGGAGGCAAAGGGGCACAACAGAACTGGGAAACCCTACGTGGTGCCAGGAATCAAACTGAGGCACAGCATGCAAAAGCAAGCGCCTTACCTACCTCCTGGTCTATCTCTATCACACCTGCATATAGAACTCTTTCAAAAATAGTAAGAGTCAGCCAGAACCGATAGGACAACAGGGAGGACATTTGGCCTGCATGCAGCCAACCCAGGATTGATCCCCAGCATCCCATATGGTTCCCTGAGCACTGCCAGGACTAATTCCTGAGTGCAGCAGAGCCAGGAGGAACAACCCTGAACACCACTGCTACGTGTGGCCTAGAAATAAACTAGGAAACAAATAAATAAGCTTAAGTAGTACAGAATTCCAAAAACACAGGGCTTCAGAATGACATCTGGAAAGGCAACTAACAGCTTTCAGGAAATAGACTCTTCTTTCTTTCAAGACGGTCCGCAACTTCCTAATAAGAATTTATACCAAATTTATGGAGGAGGATAAATTCCAACAACTACCCTGTTCATAAGGCAACATTCTATGTCTCCTAGGTCTAACAGGAAACAAAAATGTAAAAGTTAATATCCAAAGAATTTCAGCAATGCAAGAACTATGTTTAACTGGGTAGATCAAAGCAAGTTACATTTTGTAATATGGCACTTAAAAAGTAGTGGTGGAATAACTTAAGAACAAGAACTAATGGCTGAAGCAGAACAGTCAGAGCAGATGGATTGGCACCACAGCCAATCTTTTTGCTGTATTAGTAAGGCTAACATGGAAAGTCCATTCTTGACAATTTTTAATAGTTCGCGGGGTTGTAAGAATGGAGGAAGATAGTCCTGAAACATATAAATTATATCCCAATCAAATCTCAGTACATGTAAATAAATAGCACTACTCATACTACTTTCGTAAGTCGAGCTCAAGAGTTAGACCAAAAAAAAAAAAAAGTTAGACAAGATGTAACAAGGACTGTCCAGTCTATCTCCACATTTCTCAGTCAAGGTCATTTGCCCACTATGGTAGCCACAGCGGGGAAATTACCTAAATGGGAGAACAACTACGCCAGAATAGAGCCAACTACTAGGATGGGGTCAAGGAGCAGAAAGGAATCAGGGGAGGCAGGGACCATGTTCAGAAAAGGGTTGCTTAGCACTAGTTTAAGAAAAGCTAAAAATATTTAGGCACCAGTGCAACAGTACAGCGAGCAGGGCTCTTGCCTTGCATGTGACTAAGCCAGGTTCAATCCCAGCATTCCATACAGTCCCCTGAGAACAGCCAGGAGTGATCCTTGAATGTAGAGCCACGAGTAACCCCCGAGTGCTGCTGGGTGTGCCCCAAAAGCAAACAAACAGATAATTTCACATTTGCTGGGAAATTTTTTGATTATAAAATGCTGGCTTTTTTCTAGGTTCCAGTTACTAAGCAAAATGGATGAAGTGTATGAAACAACCCATTCAGAGAAGGCCTCAAAGGTAAGTGTCCTGGTACCACATACCCCTCTTCCTCTCTATACAGCTCTGGCTCTGTCCTAACAATCCACAGGGGTACAGAGAAGCCTCAATGCAATTGGAGGTCACTCTGTTTAAAGAAGACAGATTTCCAGGAAATTGCTCCTGCAAAGGAGCAATAAGAGCTCAGGACCGCTCAAAGCAGGCTGGGCCTTTTTGGTCTAGCACAGGACAGACCTGGGTTCAATTCCCAACTTCCTATATGGTCCCTCAAGCCTGCCAAGAATGTTTCCTGAGTGCAAAGCCAGAAATTACCCCCATGCACAGCCAGGTATGGCCCAAACAAAACAAAACCTAGTATATACAGGAGCCTCTTGGTAGACTTGCACCCGATCTCTGCATCTTTTTGTTTGAAATCATATAACACTTGAAATATACCATGTGGATAGACACAAGCAATTCTGAGGGGAAAGGGGAACCGCTTTGTGTTTATCACAATGAACTCCAATGATGTCTTGGGAAAGGCAACAATGACACTTGGTAACAGACCCTACTACCACGATCAAAGGCACACCTAAATCAGAATCCAAGCGCATGTGCCATGTAACTTGAAGTGCAACAGGGGGATGTCCGCAGAAGACTGCCCCAAGAAGTCCAGTCCACAGAAGCCACATTTATCACGGGCCGAACATTTCTGAGAACAAAGCAAGCCTTGAGCCAGGGATAATTTTATCTAGAATGTTCTGGACATTTCTTTCTAATGTAAGAACAAGACTTTACATCCACCTCCCTGTGCAAGTGTTGATGTGGCCCAACCTAGGAAAGGGCTGAGACGGTGAACACCTCAATGTGAAATCATCCCTGCCCAAGCCAGTAAAAGTCTGGGGAATAGATGACTAAATGCATACAATGTGATCTCAGATGTGATTTAAGCACCTGGGGGACTTCAGTGAGTTCTAAGGACAAAAGAGATCCTCTCCTTGAGTGGTCTCTTAAGCTGGGGGGGGGGGGGGGAGGATGAACACTAGAAAAATGAGACCCTATTAGCACAGAAGGATTCTGAAGTCACAAACTGGGTAGGATCCAGGAAACTGAGATGAGTCAATTCCAAGAAAACTACAGCCTGAGTTTGATGGTTACCCATTTAAAAAAAAAAACCTTCAAAGAACTGTCATTTAACAGGCTCTCGCTATTAACAAAGGCAACTTTTCGGTGTTTTGAGCTGTTAGATTTATGTTTTTAACTGGCAATCTGGAGTCACAATGTAGAATACTCCCCTTGTTCTCTTCCAGCTGTCTTCCCCACAGTACAACAGGGAAGGCACTGTGCTGTGGGCTGGCCGGGGAATCAAATCCAAGTCTTACACACAGAATACAAGTGACCCCTCAATTAGTTTTTTTAATTGAGGTGGAATTTGGCTTACAGACGTTTGCTTATTCACAATGTTTAGGAGTACAATATCACGACACTGGTGACTCAGAAAAAAAGTAGCTCCATGAACTGATGAGTGTAAACTTTGGCTAGAGGAGCCCCAGGCTTGCTATCTGACATCACCACCGGAACTTCCTCAGTAATAACCACCAAGCACAGAGCTTGGAGTAGCTGTGCCCTCCCACTTTTGTAAAAACTGAAATAATGGGCTGGAACGATAGTACAGTGGTAGGGTATTTGCCTTGCAAGAGTTGGACTCGGTACGGAACCCAGCTCGATCCCTGGCATCTCATAAGATCCCGAGCCCACCAGGAGCGATTTCTGAGTGCACAGCAGGAGCAACCCCTGAGCGCTGCTGGGTGTGGTGTGGCCCACTCTCCAGTCCCCCATCAAAACCCTGAAATAACATTACCATAGTATCCCATAACCAAAATGTCAAAGCCCCCTTCATGGTTCACAAAAACCTCCTGGCCTACTCTACCCACCTGGTAGAATGATCAAAGTCTACCAAGTTTGCTTTCTTTGGACTGATCCCCTGCTTTGTTTCTCTGTTACATATGGGTGAATTCTAGCTATTCTGTCATCCCCAATAAGGTAATTTTTAAATTAACACAAAAGATCCTGCCCAGGGCTGGAGTGACAGCACAGCAGTAGGACATTTGCCTTGCACACGGCCGACCTGGGATGGAACCATGTTTGATCTCCAGTCTGCCAGGAGAGATTTCTGAGTGCAGATCCAGGAAGAATCTGAGTGGCGTTGCGCGCGTGCTCGTGCCTGCGTGCGTGCGTGAGTGTGCGTGTGTGTGTGTGTGTGTGCATGTGCATGTGTGTGTGTGTGTGTGTCTTTTTTATTGGTAGTGAGGGAGTCCACCCTGGGATAAGGAGTTGATTCCTCAAAACCCCAAACCCATTCAACTCTGAAGTCCGATTACCATCTTTGATGTGCCTGTTTGTGAACCTCCCCTCCCCAGTGGAGCTCAGGTCTTATTCCTGGCTCTGTGCTCAGGAATCACTGATGGGCTGGGCGGCAGGCGGAGGGCTTTGGCTATATGGAATGTCAATGATGTAGCTAATCCAGGTCAGCCGAGTACGAGGCAAGTACCCTAAGTTCTGTCCTCTCTCTCTTTGCCCTGACTCTCTTTCAAAAGTCATTCATGACAGGGCCCAGACTTATGCAAGGTGGTGAGGGGCTCAGAGCACATGTATTATTACAAGCAAACAGCCAAGCATTCACTGCGCAACGCAACTACACGGAAAGGTTCGGCCCTGGCAGAATCAGACAGCTCTCCTCTGTGATCCCTGATGCCCTGAGCAATTTCCGGTCACACTGCAGCCAGGCACTTGTGAATATCAATAGAGGAGCATGCGCAGCAAGCAGCTCCACTAGGAAGGTGTACAAGCATCACAGCCAGAAGGGGACTCCTGGCAAGCCTGCACATGAGCTGCGATTAGCAGAGGCCAAACCTCAGTGGGCACCAAGGTCTCAACCCTCAATGCAACCCAGAAAGCACCATGGCCAGGCGATGTGCAGCCCCCGTCACGCAACAGCACCAAGAGCCAGGAAGACGAGCAAAATCAGAAATTATACTTCAAGAAGACGAATGAGCCAGAGAGACCACACAGCAGGGTCTGCCTTTCAGGCAGCAGACCAGGGTTCAATTCTCAGAATCCCACAGTCCCTGGAGCATCATCAGTGCACTCCTGAGCGCAGAGCCACGAGTAAGCCCTGAGCACTGCCAGGTGTGGCCCAAAATCTCCTTCACACCCACCCCCGCCCCCACTCTACCCCAACAAGGACCGCCTCAGCAGGCAGCCCAGAGAACAGGAGTCAGTGTGTGAAATACAGAAGAACAGGTGCATGTTTTAGGCACCGAGAGTAATATGGGGTTATAGCAAAGGTGACAGCAGGTAAGGCAGTCTGCCAGAATTAGAAGACAAGTGGGGTGTACCTCTCTGGGAAGGAGCCCCAGGACACACACAGGTGCTGATTATTTTGTCTTGGGGTCACACCTGCTAGTGCTTGGGTTACTCCTGGCTCTGTACTCAGAAATCCCTCCTGGCAGGCTCAGGGATTAGATGGGATACCAGAGATCAAACCCAGGTGGGTCCTGCAAGGAAAAAGCCCTCCCTGCTGTGCTAACCCCTCTGGTCCCAGGTGCTGATTTTTTTATTTTAAACAGAAAGAATTCAACAGGTAAGGGTTTTAATTTCCATCTGCCTTCTCCCTTTCTGCTAAAATATACTCCTACATTATACCCTGCAATTATGCATTATAATTCTACTCTATTTACACTTTTCTTGCCTAGGAAAAGATACGGGCAGTACAAACCCGAACAAGTCGTACATTCCACTGACATCACCACCTCTGTTTACCTATCACATGCGTGGCACAACAAGCTGTCTCTAACTATCCATATGCTGTTTGGCTTCTCACTGCATCTAGAGCTAATGGGAGTGGGGAGGCTGGACACGTGACTCTTTTATCCCTGGCCTATTTCCCTGCCTAATAACTACCTATAATTTCAACCTAATTCACATATGAAATGCATATGAGATAAAGACATTCCAAAATATTCGTATGAAATATATCCAAAGGCTAATATCAAGACACATAGAATACTCACAAAATTCACCAACAGAAAAATCAACATTACAAAAGGTGGGAATGTACCACTTTCTCAGAGAAAAACGTGAAGATGGCCAACTGGCTTAAGAAAAAGTGTTATTCGTCATCAACAATTGGGGAAATACAAGGCAAAAATGACAATTAAATAAAAGCTCCCATCAACAAGAATGTGGGTATACAAACAGTCCTGAAAATAAATGCCAAAAAGCAAGTGCTGGCAGGGTGTGGTGCGAAAGGATCACCGCTTGTAGGATTATTGTTTGATTCTGTCCCTTTGGAAAATAGTTTGTCTCCCCTCTTCCCCTACCACAAAAAACAAAAACAACTAAAACTAGACCTATGGGATGACCTTGTGCCTCCACCTGAAGGAAGCAGTTACCCCCAAAACATTGGTCTGAAAGGGCCGAGGTGCACACCTACAATCACTGTAGCATTTTAAAGAGCTACAATCTGGAAACAACCCAACTGCAGAACAACAGATAAGCAGGGAAGAAAGGAAGAAAGGATTGTATTTATGCTCAACAGAATATTACTCAGCTCTGAGTAAAGATGAGGTCTGGAAGTTGGCTGCAACTTAGATGGATTTGGAAGAGCTAAGTAAAGTGAGTCAGAAGGCAAGGGGAGGCTGGAGCCATAGCGCACAGTGATAGGGTGTTTGCCCTGCACGAAGCTGACCCTGGACAGACCCGGGTTCAATTCCCAGCACCCCTGCGCACAGCTGGGAGGAGAGGAAGGGAGGGAGGGAAAGCAAGGTGGAACAATACCAGGTGATTATAGTCTTTAAGGAGCCACACCCAATGGTGTTCAGGGGTGCTCTTTGCTCAGCACTCAGGAATCACTCCTGGCAGGCTCATGGGACCAAATAGGATTCTGAGAATTGATACAGGGTCCACAGCATGCAAGGTAAGTGCCTCACCCAATATACTATGGCTTGTCCCACAGATAATTACACTTTTAACTAGAATTTAAGAAATAAAACAAGAGGATGCATAACCCTGTAGTACATTAGATAGGGTGCTTGCCTTGCACGTGGCCAACCCAAGTTTGATTCTTGGCATCCCAGATGGACCCCAAAGTCCTTAAAGGAGTAATGTCTAAATGTAGAGTCAGGGTAATCCCTAGCATTGCTGGTGTGGCTCAATAAAACAGAAAGAGATAGGGAGGGGAGAAAGGAACTAGACAGGCTCCATGAAAACAATGAATATGGTCAATAGAGTTATGAGCTGAGTATGCTGAGGGAGCGGGGAGTACTGGGAAAAGACCTTAGGGTGGTAGTGGAGGAGGCCCAGAAAGGTATAGCACATGGCAAGTATAAAATAGCACCAGCCCTGCTGGAAATATGATGTCTTGATAAAAAATATTTTTGTTTTTTTTTTTTTTAAGTTACTACCCATAATTAAGCTTCCTCGCTTCCTTCTACCTGCGCCCACGTTCACAGTGCCTTTCCAATTCACCATTTCCAAAAACACAAACTCCAACAGTCCACAATTTCATTCTACTTAGAGGAGGGGTGGAGTGCTCCACCTTCGCTCAGACACCTGGGGGTAACTCCCAGGAGGAGCAGGCCCAGCAATTCACTTTTCAAGCTAGTGAGGCAAAGATGTTGGGAATCAGCAGGGGTGGGGCCACAGGACTACACTGAGTGTGAGAGAGCATGCAACAAGGATCCCATCCTACCTGTTTCACAGATACAGAGCATGCGTTCCACCCCTTTGGGCAGACTCCCTAGCCCCCCACCCCCAGAATTTAATTCTTTAGTTGTTTCTACTGCTCTTTGACTTTAGAATGTGGTAAATTTTACATCTCTCCGCCCCACAACTCAACTTCTGACCCATGATCATGGGTGTAATTTGTGATTCTGCTAATTGTGCTAACTCATGGAAGCAGCAAGAATGCATATCACGGAGCCGGAGAGAGAGCATGGAGGGCAAAGCGCTTGCCTTGCATGCTGAAGGCCGGTGGTTTGAATCCCGGCATCCTATATGGTCCCCCAAGCCTGCCAGTAGCAATTTCTGAGCATAGAGCCAGGAGTAACCCCTAAGCGCTGGCCAGGTGTGACCCAAAAAAAACAAAAAACAAAACAAAACAAAACAAAGAATGCATTTCACCAGAATTGACGGCCTTTGATTTAGAAAACTAAATGGGATATGGGAGGCTGGTCTCAAAATTTATATTCCTTTCCCTTGGTTAGAAGAATTTTAGGGAAGCAGTTCTTCTTTTTTCTTCTGCCTACATAAATATAAAGTATTAATTTATCCATGGCACTTTTACCTAAAGTTCTTCTATATGAGCTAAAAAAATTTAGCACGAATTAAGCTTTTACTTTATTAAAAACAAACAAACAAAAATACAACAACGCCTGAATCAGGGCCTGAGAGATAGCACAGCAATAGGGCATTTGCCTTGCAAGTGGCCGACACAGGACCAACGATGGTTCAAATCCCAGCATCCCATATGGTTCCCCAGTGTCTGCCAGGAGCGAATTCTGAGCAGAGAGCCAGGAGAAGCCCCTGAGCACCACTGGGTGTGGCCCAAAAACCAAAGGGGGTAGGGGGGCTGAATCAAACACCAAGTTCCTTCTGTAACTGTTTTATTTTAAAGAACAAATGTTTGCCTAAGTGATTACTATCAATAAAATATTTTGTTTTGGGGCCCGGAGAGATAGCACAGCGGCGTTTGCCTTGCAAGCAGCCGATCCAGGACCAAAGGTGGTTGGTTCGAATCCCAGTGTCCCATAGGGTCCCCCGTGCCTGCCAGGAGCTATTTCTGAGTAGACAGCCAGGAGTAACCCCTGAGCACTGCCGGGTGTGACCCAAAAAACAAAAAACAAACAAAAAGAAATATTTTGTTTTGGGGCCACCCCCAGCAGTGCTCAGGACTTACTCCTTGCTCAACACTCGGGGATAAATCCAGGTAGGCTCAAGGGACTACATGGGGTGCCAGGTATTGAACTCAGGTGGGTCACATGCAAGAGATAAGGAAGAAAGTGGTTAAAGTAATGACTGTGATGTAATTCATTACACTGTACTCCTCAACTGGGGGAAAGGCTCAACGGGACTCAGGGTCACTCCCAGATATCTTTGATCCAAAGGTACAGGTCTGAAGAATCAATGCTGGAGAGATAGCACAATGGTAGGGCATTTGCCCTGCACAGGACCGACACAGGATCCATGGTGATTCAATTCCTGGCATCCCATATGGTCCCCTGAGCCTGCTAGGGTAATTTCTGAGCCCAGAGCCAGGAGTAACCCAAGTGCTGCCAGATGTGTCCCAAAAAACAAAACAACAAACAAACAAAAGGATCAATGCTCAGGTCTGGCAGTTCTTGCAGTTCTTTTTCTGGGGGCGGGGGTGCGCACCCAGTGACACCTGGGTTACTCCTGAATATGGGCTCAGAAATCACTCCTGGACTGGGGGACCATATGAGACGCCGGATTCAAACCACCGTCCATCCAGAATCAGCTGCGTGCAAGGCAAACGCCCTACCACCATGCTGAACACCCTACCTCTATGCCAGGGGTGGCAAACAAGTTCGACACAAAGAGCCAAAATTTTAAACTGTGAGAGTCAGAGAGCCACACCACGCAGTGACCTGCCAAAACTGACAAACACTCACACAAAAGCATATCATTTTAACAATAATCTACTAAACACATATTGCTTGCTATTTTGAGTGAGGGTCAAAATCCTGCAGTGATGGTGAGGGCGTGCTGCGTCCTCCACACTAAGAACTAACGGCCAGATGTGACACAACATTGTGACACACAGATTTCCCCCGGCTCACTAGCCCATGCAGTTGTTTCGGAGGGATGGGAGACAGGATGCCGCAGCCTGGGGGCGGGACTATGCGCTAGGAGATCTCTCCTCAGAGGTCCCTCCTCAGAAGCAGCAGAACAAAATCCAAACTTGGCAAAGAGCCACAGTATACAAAATAATGATAAGAGGCAAAGAGCTGCATTCATTTTGGCCGGGAGCCGCATGTGGCTGCTCAGGAGCCGCATGTGGCTGCTCGAGAGCCGCGTGTTCGCCTCCCCTGCACTGTGCTATCGCTCCAGCCCCAGGTCTGCCAGTTCTGAGGACCACGAGACACCAAGCAGTGTTCAGGGAACCATGAAATACTGGGCAGGGATCAGGAATCACTCCATGCCTCTGAGCCTTCTTCCCAGGCTCACGATTGGTATCTTCAACCATTACCTCAAAAGACTAGGGGGATAAGAAAACCGAGGAGAAGTATCAGTGCTATTCACAGTAGAGTAGAAATTGTTCAGATAATATAAAAGGGAGATGTTTGTCATGCAAGGGCCCTCTGCATTTGAATCTCAGCACTGTCCATAATCTGGGCGCTCTCAGGAATAATCCGTGAGCACAGACTAAGAGTAATTTCTGAGCGCTGCTAGATATGAAAGAACTTTAGAAAAGCCACTATCCTTGCCTGTGATTGATCCTAATGACAAGAGACTTTCTGGGGCTAAAGTGGTAGCACAGAGGTAGGGCATTTGTCTTGCACATAGCTGACCCAAGACTGACTAAGCTGGGTTCGATCCCTGGTATCACATATGGTCCCCCGAACCTGCCGGGAGCAAAACTTCTGAGCTGTGCTGGGTGTGGCCCAAAAACAAAAAAGAGACTCCCTAAGCACTGTCTGGGCTCACTCCTGAACACAAAGCTATAGGCCCTGAGCATGTTTGGATATGGCCACAAAGTCCCAACCAAAAACCAAAAGCATTAAGATATGACTAAGTGGGGCAAAAGCGGTGGAGCAGTGGTACGTCATTTTGCCTTACACGTGGCTGACCTAGGACGACTGCAGTTCTATCCCCTACGTCCCATGTGATCCCCTAAGCCAGGAATGATTTCTGAGCGCATAGCCAAAAGTAACCACTGAGCATCACAGGATGTGGCCCAAAAACAAACAAACAAACAAACAAAAACCATGACTAGGCATTAAGATTTTTTTGTTATAAGATGGTTTTCATCACTAACAAAAGTTGTTATTCTTGGGGCCAGAGTAATAGTACAGCAAGTAAGATGTTTGCCTTGTACACAGTCGACCCAGATTCGATCCATATAGTCCTGAGTCCAGAGCCAGTAATAACCCCTGAGCACTTCTGGGTGTGGCCCCAAAATTCAAAAGGAAAAGAAGTTATCATTTTCATGTTGTGGGGTTTTATTGGGGGGGGGCACACCCTGTGATGCTCAGGGGTTACTCCTGGATATGCCTTTGTTTTGTAGTCACACCCAGCGTTACTCCAGGTTATCAATCATTCCTGCAGTGCTCTAAGAACCACCTGGGTGTCGAGGAATTGAACCTGGGTTGGCCATGCACAAATCAAGTTCCCTCGGCCCCAACAATAGGGCTTGTAAGTCTTCCAAGTACAGCTCGTGACTGTGACTGGGCAGCATTTTCCGAATGCCCTGGACTGACCACAAGGCTACAGAGGTTGCAGACAGCAACATCATCCCCACAGGAGGACACGGGGGGACAACATGTCCAATATTACCACCTGAGAAAGGCGGCTACACCCGGCACAAGGCTTGAGCAGTGATCCAATCACAGCCTCACACTGAACCATAATGTGCCGAGAGTTAAGGACAACAAACCATTCCTTATTTTAGATTCATAATCCAATCTCTAGCTAAAGGAGTTAATACATCCAAGAGCCATTCTTGTCATTTAGATCAAAACCAAATTATAGAAAGGAATCTGTGATAATTCTCTCACAAGATAATCTACAATTTCTAAGAAACTCTCCTATAATGTCTCCAAATCTGAACAACACCAACAGTGCTGTTATCCGTTATCACTACATCGCTTCAGCAGAGCTCCAGCTCTGGAGAAATAAAAACCTAAACCTTGATAATAATTGTATCAAGTAAATTGAAGTTGAGAATACGATTTATAGCTATAAATTCCAAGCACTGTTTTCTTCTGAAAATTATCAATGAATTCCTGGGAGGAGGGAGCAGGCAAAGGATTCAGATACTTCTTGTGGCATTTAGATGAATTCGTTTCTTACTGGGGAGAATGGGGTGGGGATTCTGAGTCGAACTGTGAAGTTTGGAAGAATTATACTATTCCTCAAGACATTGCCCCACACTAATGACGGGATAAATATATTGGGATGGAGAGACAGCGCAGCAGTAGGGCGTCTGCTTTGCATGTAGCCGATCCAGGATAGATGATGGTTCGGCGGTTCAAATCCCAGCATTCCATATGGTACTCCGTGCCTTCCAAGAGCAATTTCTGAGCACAGAGCCAGGAGTAACCCCTGAGCACCACTGGGTGTGACTCAACCACCACCCCCCCAAATCTAATCAACTCACTTTTCCTTTCCCTGAAAAGAATCGAACTAAAGAAACTGTTTTGGTTTCTTCTGGAAAGCACCCCAACAGTGTTCAGGAGCCAGGAGCTACAGAATGCAATGCTGGGTTCCTGGAGGTATGGTGCTTACGAACTGCCAGAGCCAGGCCGCAGTGCCAGGGCATTTACTCTACCATAGAGCTCTCTTTCCAGCCAGCCCTGAAATTACCTCTTCTACCAAACCTCAGCAATGTTGATTCAAATAAAATCATCTTATTGGGTGCTCTAATTCTGGTAGAAAAGGCATCCTAATACACCCCACACACAAATCAGCAGGGAGGGTTTTGCTGGTATCCAACAGCACTACCCAGCATTCTCATCGGAAAGCTGCATGTGTCTAGCTAGCTCTGAGCTCTAAGTCTCAGAATCTCAATACACTAAATAAACAGTGTTTTCTGAAAAACAGAGCAGGTTATGGCTTTATCTATTACTACTGATTAGAGAGCCTGAAGCTCAATACTCAGGGAAAGGTTTTTTTTGTTTTGTTTTGTTTTTTTGGGGGGCCACACCCAGTGATGCTCAGGGGTTACTCCTGGCTATGCGCTCAGAAATCGCCCCTGGCTTGGGGGGACCATATGGGACACCGGGGGATCGAACGCGGTCCGTCCTACACTAGTGCTTGCAAGGCAGACACCTTACCTGTAGCGCCACCTTCCCGGCCCATGGAAAAGGTTTTTTAAGAGGAAGAAAGGCCTTGGCACAAAGGCTATTACAAAGCCTTCTCCAGCCTCTAGTTTTTTCAGCCTTGTATGCATGTCTTACCATGCATTCTATCCTGCAAGTTCACAAACCCAATCTGTGCAGTAGATAAAAGGCACAGGACGAGGCTAGAGAGTTCAAGAGCTAACTAGAGGGCATTCACTTTAGACAGGGGGTCTAGAGAGGGAATAGCAGCCACCACCCCAGCCATGTGCACAAACCCACAGTGTGACCTCCAGAACAAAGCCAACAGGGATGGGGGAGGAAAAGAGATGGGGAAGTCATAAGACAACAAGCAGCATGAGACAAGAAAGAAAATGAAGAGTGTACGACCAGGAAAGAAACTCAAATTGAGACTGATGCAGCAAGAAATGGGTCGGGTTGAGTTAGAAATATCCAACTGGACTCTGGGATCCCTAGCTTGAGTTTTCCTACTCAGCTTGTTTCTTCTTGTGGGTTCTGAGCCTTCTTAACATCAAAGTCCATGACCATCCCTACCCTTTCCCCTCCTTAGCCCCAATCTAAAAGATGGCATCAAGTCTCCAAAGGAGGCCCCGAAGATAACAGTTCTTACCTCCTGGTCTGTAGACAACGTCATCCTCAGTGATGTAGGATGTTATCTCACCGGTATCTGTCCTTTCGTAGCGAGACTTTTTCTTGGGTGGTTTCTTTTTGTTCTTCTTTGTGGACTCCTCTGTTGTGGCACTATTGTTGTCATTGTCCTCATCTTCGCTGTGGTCACTCTCAGCATAATTTTTAGCTCCTCCTTCTAAGGTACAACTTCTTCGTGGCCTGGAATTTTCACTCTCTCTTGCTTTATCTCTTTTATCTCTCTCTCGGTCCCGGTCTCGATCCCGGTCCTTCTCTTTGTCTTTGTCTTTGTCTTTGTCAGCTGTCATGATTCGCCACGTGCCTTCTTCTGTCCTCTCACGGCTAGGCCTCCGTGAAAGGTAGACAGTAAGCCTGGGCTTCAGTCTTCTGAATTTGTCACTCAATTCCAGGGAAAATCCAACCACTCCAATAACCCCAACGTTTCAAAATTGCTAGCAAAGAAAAAAAGAAACTCGTTTTACTTGACCATTTTCTCATCTCTTATTTCTAAAGTAAATGGTTTTAATTTCTTGTAACAAATAATTAAAAAATGTAATTACATCTTAATTTTTTGCCTTAGCTAACACATGCTTGGGGTTTTTGTTCTTCATTTGTATCTTGTATCTTGGCAACAATAAAAATGTTTGTATAAAAGTAAACTATATTTTCTGTATACTAATTGTGTGTTCCTTTCTAAGGAAAAACAACATGCAATGGATACTAGTATAGAAAAGAACCCTAGCCCTCAATATTAGTTTTAAAAGGGAAAAAACCTATAATAAAAATTATTTCCAAGACCAGGAGTGAGTACATTGAGGGAGGAATGCCCAGCATGCAGCCTGCCCAGGCTGAATTCCAGCACCACATGTTTCTGAAGCAAAGCCAGGTACAGCCCTAGAGGCACCCTCTCAGACAAGCACCAAGGGTATGGTCCTGAAGGTCGCCAAGCACTATGAGATGGTCCGACATGCGCAAAACACTGTCCCTGCGAGCTGAGCTCTGAGCTCATTAGCCAAGAGTCTCCACCAGGCAGATGGACCTCCTCTGATGTTCAGGAGCAAAGCTTAAAACCTGTCCAAAAAAATCAGTTCCGCCTAAAAAAGGAGCACTTGACCTTAGAAAATGTCTCAGTATGCCTCAATTACACTGTATTCTGAAAATTTGAGCCAGTTCTCCAACTTTCAAAGTGCTTCAACAAGAACAGACATAGAGCTGGCTCAAAAGCAACAAAGATCGAAGGTTCGGCATTAGGTCACACCTGTCAATGCTCAGGACTTACTCCTGACTCAGTGCTCAGGGGACTATATGGAGTGACAGGGATTAAACTCAAATATATCCCTCTGGTCCCCTCAAATAACATTTTTCACATCTAAGTTTACTTATTCAAACAAATTTTCAAAGAAAATGGTTTCTCTGAAAATATATTATCTTGGCCTTAAGACATAATAGCCTCCAGAAACAATCTCCCTCTTTTAAGAAAGTCTAGGTAGATTTTTTAAGTCTTCCAAATTTTTACTATTTAAAGTTCCCAAATAAATTCCTTCCTAGAGAGAAAAATAGAACTCAAGGAATTAAGCATATGCTTTGCATGCCAAAAAAAAAAAAAAAAAATCCTAAGCTGATCCCCAGTACCACAGCTCCCACGATCAGCATAGGAAGAAAAATCTAACCATCAAAGGCATGGTCAAAAATAAAACTCTTTCCTAGAAATAAAGCAAAGAAAAAGTATTAAGTTTCTCAACCCTGACAATGAGTGACTCTATAGCTCAAACCAAACATAATCCATAAGAAAATTTTATAGTGGGGATAAGACCGTTTGATGCACATAGCTGAACTGAGAACAAATCATTTATCTTTCACAATCTTTTATGATCTTCCCATCTACATTATTTGTTCAACAATCTATGCCACGCTGTATGTGCCAGGTGTTCCACATTAAAAAGATGATAAGAAACCCTGGCCCTTGCCCTCACAGTCTAATAATGCAAAAATCAGAGACAAGTGACCAATATGAGAACCATGTCTCTCTCTTGTTATTAGGGTCAGAGAAAACAGTTTCTATAAAAGATTAGTCTTCTTAGACAGCAATAAACCAATTATATCTTGAAGTTCATATGGTAAACCCAACACAGAAAGAATCTTCCCCATAGAGCTTATATTTAAATATCTTTAAGAAATCAAAAAATTAAAATATTAATGACAATCTTTGGGAAACTGCCTGAACAAGGAGCAATTATGCTGACGATCTAAAAAGTTAGAGATCAATTTTGTAGCACAAATCTAGTTATACCTTTTAACATAAAAAGTATGCTTTAAAATAGTACTTCTGGGGCCGGGAAGGTGGCGCTAGAGGTAAGGTGTCTGCCTTGCAAGCACTAGCGTAGGATGGACCGCGGTTCTATCCCCCAGTGTCCCATATGGTCCCCCAAGCCAGGGGCAATTTCTGAGTGCATAGCCAGGAGTAACCCCTGAGTGTCAAATGGGTGTGGCCCAAAAACCAAAAAAAAAAAAAAAAAACCCTAAAATAGTAATTCTATTTTCTAAAAAATATTCCAAGAAAATGAAAAATATTCTAGCACCTGCAGAAGTTCTGTTAGACAAGTCATCTACGAAACAGACATTAATAAACTGAAGTCTCTGTGTTTGCAAATAAAAATACACAAGGAGATACACAACTTTTTCCTCCAGACTGAGTTTAGAGCATCAACAAGCCAATCAAGCAAGAAAGGAAAGTAGCAGCTAACTTGATTGTTAAAATAGTCCTCCTCTTTGATAACAGAAATTTATCTAGGTCTACTGAAAGAAAAAGTGACATTAGAAAGCCTTCAGCTAAAGATCAGACATACTTCTGATAAATTTAAGAGAAACATTATCTATGGCTCAGGTAAATGCTCCAGAAAATATATAAAAAGTATTGGGGGGGGGGTGGCCTACACTCATAGCTCATAGGTTCCTCTGGGCTCTGCACTCAGAAATCACTCCTGGCAACCTCGGGGGACCATATGGGATGCCAAGGAACAAACCCAGGCTGCCCACATGCAAGGCAAACGCCCAACCCAATGTGCTATCGCTCCAGCCTCAAAAGTACCCTTTTTATTGTTTTAAAAGGTAAAAATTGTCCAAATTATATACCCAACACTTGTTCCTTGCAATTTTCTACTTTAAGAAATTTCTGAACCAAAGCATTAGTACAGTCGGTAAGGTGTTCACTTTGCACATGGCTGACCCGGGTTCAATTCCCAACATGGTCTCCAGAGCCTGTCAGGAATAATTCTTAAGTGCAGAGCCAGAAGTAACCTGAGTGCTGGACATAGGACAAAAAAATAAAACAAATTTAATTAAATAAAAATAAAACATCTATTGAGGAGCTCAAGAACAGTACATCAGGTAGAGCACTTGCCTTGCATATGGCTGGTGTAGGTTTGAACTCCATATCATATAGAGCCAAGAACAAGCCTTGAGCACAGCCCGGTGTGTCCCCCACCCCACCCCCAAAATAGTGTCTAGTTAAATCATGGTTCTACAAGGGGAAAACAGTAGAAAATACAGTAGAAAATAAGTTTAAGTAGAGAGGCAAAAGAGACACTGAAGTCCCTAAGCTAAATAAAAACCACAATAAGCTAATAATCCTCAACAAGCACTTCACATGTGAAAGCATTTTGTACGTGCCAGCCTTCACTATAAGAACAAGGTATAACTCATCCAAACTGGGACCATGATGATGAATTCAGAAAAAAATAAACCATGAATACCATAGGTACATTGTATTATTATAGACATTTTACCAATACAAGAGAAAACAGAGAGAGGTTAAGCATGTAGACTGTATTTGGTCGGTTGCAGGAGACCTAAGTTGTGACTCAAAAACCTATTCCTGAACCACAATATTATATGGCCTTACATATACAACCATAAAGTCTCTATAAATACAATCGGTTAAACAAACATAGATTTGAGGTGAAAAACAGCATTTCCCTCAAGTTGCTTGTACTGTACAATCTCACTTCCAAATCTACTAATCTTTGGCAAGTACAAACCAACACTCCCCAAGAAATTCTGCTTTACTACTGATGTATTATTTATTGTGTCTCAATAAACGCTTTATCATACTCCTTTAGGAGCATGAGCTAGTCAGGCCTATCTGAAGAGAATTTCTCTGCTGATCCAGCCCAAGCCTAGAAGCCGATGTCCCCAGCACCCCAGGGAAGACCCAAGGGACAGGTCACAGCTGAGGAACTAGCTTTCAAGGAAATCGATTTTCATTTCCTGTTCACTTTCATGCCAAAGTCTGGTATAGAAAATAAAATGATTTTTGCTTTGGAAAGGGAAATGTCACTCTTATATCTGTAAACACTGGAAAGAAATGGCACTCTCAAACAGAAACACATTGAGACGAAAACCTCAAATATACCTAAGAAACACTGAGGTGGCTCCAGGTACGTCTGAAAGATGGATGGGTTGACAAATGAGTGAACCACGCAGAGGTGACTTACTTGATTGGAAACCCATGTGCTATCATGAGTAGCTCAACAAAGGATTTTTCTCCTTTCTTCTCTGCCCTCTTGACTCCTCTCTCTCTCCTCCCTCCCTCTCTTCCTCTCTCTCCATCTATCTCTCCCTCTTAATCAAAATAATTTTGCTTCACAAACATTCAAAAGAGTCGATCAACATATAAATAAACAAATAGTTGGACTAGAGATGGATAGATTTCCAAGTGGGAGATCCAGGTTCAATCCCTAGGACCATGTGATTCCCAAAGCTGGGGAAAGTACTTGAGCACTACTAAAAAAAAAACCTATATGAAAGGTGTGGTCCCCAAAATTAGAAATTAGAAATATATATGAGGCTGTAAAGTTTATCCACCTGACCAACTCATGGTCCTCCTAATTAATATTAAAATTCAATCACTCCTGCTGTGAGATCTCCTTTCTTTTACTTTTCTTGTGGGATAAGAGGTTGGGGTCACACCTGGTAATGTTCAGGGGCTTCTGCTCAGTGGTATACATCAAGTACCAGGAGCTGGCCTAGCACCTGTAACCTCTGTACTACCTTCTCCAGACCCCCCATAACCCAGGCTCTTCTTTTTGGTTTGGTGCTCAAGAACTAAACCTGGCTCTGTGCTCAAGAGTGATTCCTGGTAGAACTCAGGAACCATATGCATATTCTATCTAGTAAGCCAGGATTGGGACGGACGGGTAGGCAGGGCGATGGGCAGGCAGGCAAACAAACTACCTTAGGCCCCTTACTGACACTCCAGCCCATAATCTTCAAAGAACAGTCTATTCCCACCTAAACACCTGCTTTCCTATGTAGCTAAGTGATCTGTTTTTGGAACTTACATACAAAATTTATCTGGACATTGGTACGTCTCCTATTTAGAGGGCTGGGGGCGATGCACCGCACACTTATTGACTGATTTATTTACTTATTTAGGTTTTTGGGTCACACCCGGCAGCACTCAGGGGTTACCTCTTGGCTCTATGCTCAGAAATCGCTCCTGGCAGGCTCAGTGGACCATATGGAATGCCGGGATTCGAACCACCGTCCTTCTGCATGCCAGGCAAATGCCTTACCTCCATGCTATCTCTCCGGCCCCTGACTGATTTATTTTAAGAAAGGAGGTGGTTGGGACTGGAGAGATAGCATGGAGGTAAGGTATTTGCCTTTCATGCATGCAGAAGGTCGGTGGTTCGAACCCCGGCATCCCATATGGTTCCCCTGAGTCTGCCAGGAGCGATTTCTGAGCGTAGAGCAGAGTAACCCCTGAGCGCTGCTGTGATCCAAAAACCAAAAGAAAAGAAAAAGAAAGAAAAAGAAACCAGAAAGGAAGGGAGGGAGGGAGGGAGGGAGGGAGGGAGGGAGGGGGAGGGAGGGGGGAGGGAGGGAGGGAGGGGGGAGGGAGGGAGGGAGGGAGGGAGGGAGGGAGGGAGGGAGGGAGGGAGGGAAGGGAAGGAAGGAAGGAAGGAAGGAAGGAAGGAAGGAAGGAAGGAAGGAAGGAAGGAAGGAAGGAAGGAAGGAAGGAAGGAAGGAAGGAAGGAAGGAAGGAAGGAAGGAAGGAAGGAAGGAAGGAAGGAAGGAAGGAAGGAAGGAAGGAAGGTGGGAGGAGGGCCAAGAATCAAACACGAACTGCCTCACATGCCAAGTAAGTGCATTATCACAGAGATATATCTGCAGCTGACTGCTCACTCCAACTCACCCAGTGCTCTTCCATTATGGTATTTAGCATGTGGAAGGTAAAGGACTGGAGGAAACTGCTGAGTGCTTTATCTCTGTGCTTTACCCAGCCAGATTCTGGTAGCACAGCCTACTCAAGATGAACCAAAGTATCTCCAGGTATTGTTGGATAATATCCTTTCTGGGAAGCAAAGTCATCCAACGATGAGAACCCCTGCTCCATACATGAACCCCGGTCTCCTGTACACCAGGGGTAAGCATCTGTGTTGCTTTCTGGCAAGACTGAGTTAGACTAATAAGGAATCCATATACACCATTACAAAAACTATAATCTGTGTTCTTTGTTCTCTGAAATGAAGTGAATTCAAAACACTGCCTGAAATAGCAATTACACAGATGTTTGAAGCTAAATTTAGGAAAAGAGAAGCAAATATCCTGAAAATCTTGTTGTTTCTCACAAGCATCTGAAGGTTGAGAAGAATGTGACTCGCTGGAGACACATTCACTAGAGAAAGCCTCATGTCCACGTGCGAAAACCTAATGCCTATAAAACTAAGTCTCTGATTTGTAGGGTGGTGGGAGCAGGAGAGTCTCACTTCCCCCCAAAATGGTCATAAATAAAAAATGAAAAGTAGAAATGATAAATATAAAAACCAAGCAGATGCCTAAACAAGATGAGATACATTATCCATGCCACAGAATATTATTCAGCAATGAAAAGTCAAATCCAGACACATGCTATCACATGGATAAACTTGGTAATCAGGCCACCAGGAGATGGGGATGGGAAGAGGAAGCTGCAAATGTGTGGTTCCAGGCACATTAAATGTCCAGAAATAAAACCCAGGGACAGAAAGAGGAGTCATAGGTGCATAGGGCTCAGGGAGAGGAAAACAGGGAAATTGAATGCTCTAGTTATGAGTTTTGGGATAATGAGATTGTTCTAAAATTGATTATAATTGTGACTGTAAATTTACTAAAAGATAATGATTTGTACATTTTAAATGGGCAAATGACTGAACGTGAGCTAGACATCAATAAAACAGTCTAACACAGAAATAGCAACCTTACAAATCTGAAAAGGCTGAAGCTTTTCTACAGCCAAGAAAAGAAAAAAAAAGACATTTTGTTTCTGCAATTGAGAAAAATCATTTTGTAAAAGCAAATTTAAACATGTAAAGTTTTATTTTATGTAATGCTGAGAATAAAAGCCTCTTCTTCAGACCACTGGTAATTTTTAATATTCAAAAGTGGCTAAATTGAACGGCTTCTTTCAATCTGTAGTGCTCCAAGATTCAAAGTAATTTGCAACCATGGCACATAAGCACTCAACACTAGATGAAAGGAAGGAACTGAATTTTATACTTAATGCAATGACACTTCGTGCACAGATGAAAAGCCAAGAACACTCATAATGCACTTTTACTTCATGGTTCAAATTATTTCAAGGGAGAAACAGATCCCTAAAACTCAGGAGAGCAGTCCTAAATACACGCAGAATCTGAGCCTTAGATGAAAAGGCAAGTACTTCTGACTAAAAGCTAAAGACGAAGCCAAAACTCAATCTGCTGTTGTTCCCCTATATCTAAGCTACTCCGACTGGCTGTTGAGTCTCTCTAGCAAAATAAAACATATTGCTTTATCATCTTTGTTAACCTGATGTTACAAGTGATCGAATGGTGGCTAAAACCCACAAGCAGAAACATCAGAATTCGTTTGTAGTCCGATTAAATGTATGAGACCAAGAGGATCAAAGAGGTACCAAGTTGGATGGAAGCAGCTGAGACTAGTTATTTACTGATACAGGGAAGAGAAGTGGTAGAGATTCTCTGTAGAACATGCTAGGTTTGAGGTGCCTGGCTGATATCCACACAGAAAATCATGTATGAGTTAAGAAATTAAAAGACGGGGCCAGTGACGTGGTGCTAGAGGTAAGGTGTCTGCCTTGCAAGCGCTAGCCAAGGAAGGACCACGGTTCGATCCGCGTCCAATATGATCCCCCCAAGCCAGGGGCAATTTCTGAGCACTTAGCCAGGAGTAACCTCTGAGCATCAAACGGGTGTGGCCCGAAAAACAAAAAAAGAAAAAAGAAATTAAAAGGCTCTGGGACAGACAACAAATCTGAGCCCTCGGCTACCACAGAATCCATCATCATAAAACCAAGTTGTTGGGGAGAAGGGAGGTTCCCGGGGCGGGAGTTAAGGAGAGAAAAATGAGAACAAATCGGGGGGAGCAAGAGAATATTTTGAAGCAAATATGATGATGCGGACAGGAGGCCCAAGTGGTCTTCTAGTCCTGGAGCAGCCGGAGGAAGACTCAGGTGGGCAAGTTCAACAACTCCGCGCCCTGCCAGTCAGGTTACTGAGAGCACAGAGGTGAGACTGTCTCGGATTCATGTTCTGAAAATCCCAAGGTGAAAACGATGTATTGTTTGATTTCCAGAGAAGCCCTCAATTTGCTTGACATTTGCCTATATACTTACTAATGATGTTACCAAATGCTGCACTTAGTCAAATAAGGGCTGACATACTTGCTCCTTCGTTGTCACAAACTGACAAACTGAACTCTGAATTTGCCGTATTTTTGCTCTATAAAATATGCACCTGACCAAAAGATGCACATATTTTTTTAGATATTCTCCTGCCCTGAACTCAGGAATCAGCTCCAGGCGGCATTCACTCAATAAGACACATCTTTTATGGGGGGGAGTATGTCGTATGGTACGAAAAATATGGTATGTGCATTATCAAGAAAACTACTTACTACATTTGCAAAATAAAAAAATGTTAGATTTAAGGGAATAATACTCTGACCATATAATTATACAAGATCAACACACTAATGGCATAAAGGATGTCTCAAAGACTTGGTAATGTAATGGTGACCTGTCATTTGCTTTGTTTTTGGGCCACACCAGCGGTGCTCAGGGGTTACTCCTGGCTATCTGCTCAGAAATAGCTCCTGGCAGGCACGGGGGACCACATGGAATGCCAGTATTCAACCCACCATCCCTCCTGGATTGGCTGCTTGCAAGGCAAATGCCCCACTGCTGTGCTATTTCTCTAGACATCAGATTTTCAATTTTTTATTCTAAAGCGGAGGGGCATCTAGCTGAGAAGAGATGTGAATTTTCAGTTTTGTTTTGAGTTACCCATTACACAGCAACTACAGAAAAATCAAAGCAAGAATGGGAGTCACTGGCATATATGAGATAATAAAATGTGAAAAGGTACGAAATGAGATGGTCTGAGAATAGCATTAAGAATTAAGAATATGGGGGGGGGGGGCGGAGAGATAGCATGGAGATAAGGTGTTTGCCTTACATGCAGAAGGATGGTGGTTCAAATCCCGGCATTCCATATGGTCCCCCGAGCCTGCCGGGAGCAATTTCTGAGTTTAGAGCCAGGAGTGGCCCCCTAAGCACTGCCGGGTGTGACCCAAAACCCAAAAAAAAAAGAATTAAGACTATAGGACTAATCTCAAAGAGATACCAAACCACAATCGATCCAGGTAGACCAGTCTCTGGGCTGATCTCTGTGCCTTCTCAGAATGAAAACTGGCTGGGTCCCTGTCCTGCCAAGGTCTTGGCACCATACCTGCCCCCGACATCTCCTGGCATACAAACAGCCCACCTCATAGCTCTATGACTATGAAGAGAAGCCAAGCTGCTGAAACAGCCAGTTCCGCAACTCCTGGAGACCTCCAAATTCTACAGTACTGACGGTTAATACAAGCACAGCAGGCTAGATGGGAAAGTTGCATAAGAGCCCCTCAGCTCAATGGGAGAAAACAACACAAGAAGGCTTGACTAGAACCAAACAGCTCAATAAATCCTGAGACTTTAATAACACCACTGTGAGATAGAACACTTTTCATAAGTTTTCTTTAGCTCAACTGCTCTTTAGTCATTCCATTTTCCATTTTGTTGTAACAAGCAATATAAAGTACATCATTTTGTGCCTGTTAAGGAGGCAGGCTGGTGGGAGGAAAAGACTAGGGACACAGGTGGAAGGAAGGTCACACTGATGGTAGGACTGGTGGTGGAACATTGAATACTTAAAACTGTATTTGGAATGATAGGATAGTAAAGCAGATAGTCCTCTTGCCTTGATTGTGGCCAATTTGGGTTTGATTCCTTGCATATCATATGGTCCCCCAAGCCCTTCCAGGAATAAGCCCTGAGCACGGTTAAGGAGGTGGAAAAACAATAAAAATTGCATGTGTCCACGAAAGAGTGACATGTTTGCACAAAGAGAATGTCCTCAAATGTTGTTCATTTCGTAGCTGTGAATCACTTTCTAAGCTTAATCCAGAGCTATGTTGTCCAATATAGTAGCCACTGCGGCAATTTAAATTTAAAATAGATGGGGCCGGTGAGGTGGCACACTAGAGGTAAGGTGTCTACCTTGCAAGCGCTAGCCAAGGAAGGTCCACGGTTCGATCCCCCCAAGCCAGGGGCGATTTCTGAGTGCTTAGCCAGGAATAACCCCTGAGCATCAAATGGATGTGGCCCAAATAACAAAAAAAAAAAAAAAATAGTTCCTTAAAATTAAGGGGCCAAAGAGATAGCATGTATGTAAGGCATTTGCCTTGCATACAGAAGGTCGGTGGTTCAAAATTCCAGCATCCCATATGGTTCCCTGAGTCTGCCAGGAGCAACCCCTGAACACTGCTGGGTATGAGCCAAAAAAAAAAAAAAAAAAAAAAAAGAATTCTGGGGCCAAAGAGATAGCATGGAGGTAAGGCATTTGCCTTTCATGTAGAAGGACGGTGGTTCGAATCCAGGTACCCCATCTGGTCCCCTGTGCCTACCAGGGGCAATTTCTGAGCATAGAGCCAGGAGTTAACCCTTGAGCGCTGCCAGGTGTGACCCAAAAACCAAAAAAAAAAAAAAAAAAAAGGAAAAGGAAAAGAAAAGAATTCCTTTGTATCAGGCCAGAGAGATAGCATGGAGGTAAGGTGTTTGCCTTGCATGCAGAATGACGGTGGTTCGAATCCCATTTGGCATCCCGTATGGTCCCCAAACCTGCCAGGAGCAATTTCTAAGTGTAGAGCCAGGACCAGGAGTAACCCCTGAGCACTGCGGGTGTAACCCAAAAACAAAGCAAAACAAACAAAAAAGGGGCCCGGAGAGATAGCACAGCAGCGTTTGCCTTGCAAGCAGCCGATCCAGGACCAAAGGTGGTTGGTTCGAATCCCGGTGTCCCATATGGTCCCCCATGCCTGCCAGGAGCTATTTCTGAGCAGACTGCCAGGAGTAACCCCTGAGCACTGCAGGGTGTGACCCAAAAACTAAAAAATAAACAAACAAACAAAAAAGAATTCCTTTGTATCAGTTAAGTCGCCTTTGGAAGGGGGAGGGTAAAGCCACACCTTGCGGTGTTAGAGCTACTTTGCTGACTTGGGACAAAGGGGAAACCAAGGTTTCAACCACAGATTCCTGCTCCTATGTACAGAGCATACCCTCTATTCCTTTACTATTTCCCTGATCCCAAAATTGTACTAAGTTTCAGTAGCTTCAAGTATACAAATGTACGAAGAAGTGAGAGAAAGTCCAGAGGGTAGGGCATTTGCCATGCTCACGGGCAATCCTGGTTTGATCCCCTGAGCCAGGCCAGGAGTGATCCCTGAGCGAAAACACAAGAGCCAACCCGGATTATTGCCAGGAGTTCGTGCACGTATGCACACACACGCCCCACATAAATAAGAAACAAAAGGCTTTATCCTTCAAACTTACAAGGACAATACATAAGCATTTTCTAGAAAAACAAATGTGAGCAACTCCACAGTAATAGATCACTCTGCCAGGGTTCCATTATCTTCTACCCCTTGCACTTCTCCATAAATTCTCCGTTCCACGCTGACCTCCTCCAACTTACTCAACAGCACATGCCATCACTCTTGGAAGTGTACCTCGAGCTTCTAGCAGATAGGCAACACATAATGACAGCCTGGATAAAATCCTGCATCTATCCATTCTCAGAGGATTGTCCTAATCCTATATGACTGCCCTGTGGGGATTAAAAAAAAAAAAAAAAAAGGCTGCACATTTTCCTTCATAATACAAACAAAACCCCAATTTCTGTTACTTTTATATTTATAGCATCAGGTGACAAGCACGGCTGTTAATCTGCAAAGCTAAAGCTTTTAGGAACATATGTTTTCAATCACTTAATTTTGCAATGATAACTGTACTATCTCAACACATTCCCTGAGCACTTGGCTAGTTTTATCTGCCATTTGGGTTGATTATTATAGGCCGCTTATACAACCAAAAAAAGGCAAAAGGGTAAGAACTCATGGGTTTGGGGGAGAAGGGCTTTTACAAAATGGCTCTCTAAATCCTGAAAATAAACAAACATCTCTCCATAATGCAGGACCAGGATTTAAGCAACGGTCATGGAAAGCCTGCTTCTGAGCTACAGTAAGCAAGGGAGCTATCTTGTTGGAACGGAAGTCAGATAGCACCAGCACCCTAACACAAAGAGAAAGGAGAAAGGCCCAAACCAAATTGTTTGGCATAGTCATTCAACATGGTGATTCTCATTTCCTTACAATAGCAATGAAATGATTAACAACAACAACAACAAAAATCACTGAGGAGCCGAGCAACATTACAGTGGGTAGAGTGCCTTGCATGTGGCCAGCCAGTTCTGATCCTTGGCATCCCAGATGATTGATCCCCTGAGCCTGCCAGGAGTGATTCCTAAGCAGAGAGTAGGAGTAACAAGCCCTGTGTGTTGTGTAGGGTGGCCCCAAAACACACACAAAAAAAAAAAAAAAAAAAACTTGTTGAGTGCAAAGAGCCAGAGAGATGGTAAAACAGGGCACTTGCCTTGCACACAGGCAAAATGGATTTGATCCCCAGCACCCCATGTGGTCCCTTGAGCAAGCCAGGAATGATCATACATGCAGAGCCAGGAAAATCTCCTGAGCACTTCTGGGTATGGTGGGGACAGGGGCAGGAGAACCCACCCTGTGTGCCACTCAAAGAACACTTCTTTTGGCCCTGTAAGTCCCAAAGATCCCTGATAAAAAAACGCCAGCCACTGTCAGAAACAGGAGGCCAAAATATGATCAAGTATGACTATGCAAGAAAAAGCCTGTAAATCTGAGAGCTAAAGGGGAGTGCTATTTATCCCCCACAGGATTCTGACTTGCATACAAAAGAGTCTATAGTGAAATAATTCCAGAAGAAAAGACTCTGATAATAGAAAGGAGTAATTCGTAAGACAAAAAAAAAAAAAAAATCTCAGATGTATAGGGAGATACTGGAGTAGTTGTTGAAAATCTTCAGACACTGAAATAAAAATCATAAAGATTTGGGGGATGGTTGGCTAAGGCACCTAACGTGGCAAGCATGAGCATGTGAGTTCATCCAGAGAAATAGCATGCACTAATCTCGAATTTAGCAAACTCACCCGGTGGCGCTCAGGGGTTATTCCTGGTTCTGTACTCAGAGAATTCACTCCTAGCAGACTCGGGGAACCATATGGGATGCCAGGAATCATACCGGGGTCCGTCCTGTCTTGGCCGCATGCAAGGCAAATGCCCTACCACTGTGCTATCGCTCCAGCCATGTTTTGTTTTTTTTAAAGTGAGGACTCCCTCACCCTCGTCCCAACCACCACCCAGGTTCAAGCCCAGGCATCAGATATTCGCACAGAGCCAACCAGAAGTGACTCCTGAGCACAGAACCAGGAATAAATCCTGAGTAATGCCAGGTGTGCCTCCTCCCAAAAACAGAAACAGTATACTATGGCCTTCAGTGGGGTGGGGTAGAAGAAGGGTGTAATGCACCATCTATGCTTACTGGGTCCTAGGAGAAAAGCAGCCGCTCAGGATGCTCGAAAAAACAGAGGTCATGGGGCCGGCGAGGTGGCGCTAGAGGTAAGGTGTCTGCCTTGCAAGCGCTAGCCAAGGAAGGACCGCGGTTCGATCCCCCAGCGTCCCATTTTGTCCCCCCAAGCCGGGGGCACTTTCTGAGCGCTTAGCCAGGAGAAACCCCTGAGCATCAAGCGGGTGTGGCCCAATGGGCCAGGAAAGAAAAAAAAAAACCAGAGGTCACTGGTCAGTTCATTTGGCTAGTTCCCCTCTGGGTTCTCTCTTCCCAGACTAAGCTGAGAGAACACTCCCTGACTGTATCCAGAGTTTAGACATGACACAGAAGATGTTTGCCTGGAACAAAGCTGACCCAGGTTCCATCTCTGGCATCATAGAGAGTCCCCCAAACACCAAAAATACTGAAAAACTTTTTTTTTTTTTTTGGTTTTTCGGGTCACACCCTTTTGATGCTCAGGGGTTACTCCTGGCTAAGCACTCAGAAATCGCCCCTGGCTTGGGGGAACCATATGGGACGCTGGGGGATCGAACCGCAGTCCTTCCTTGGGAAGTGCTTGCAGGCAGACACCTTACCTCTAGTGCCACCTCGCCGGCCCCAATACTGAAAAACTTAAAATGTCTAGGGGCCAGCGGCCTGAGCGAGGACAGAGCGGTACGGTATGACGTTTGCCTTGCAGGTAGCCAACACAGGACAGATGTGGTTCAATTTCTGGCATCCCATATGCCCCCTGAGCCTGTCAAGAGCGATATCTGAGCACAGAGCCAGGAATAACCCGAGTGCTCTCGGATGTGGCCCAAATACCAAAATAATAATAGTAATAATAATAATAATAAAGTCTAGGGGCCAGAGCAATAGCACAGTGGATAGGGCATCTGCCTTTTCTAGGCTCAATCCCTGGCATCCTATAAGGTCCCCAGAGCCTGCCAGGAGTAATTTCTGAGTGTAGAGCCAGAAGTAACCCCTGAGCATTGCTGAGTTTGGCCCCAAAACAAACATAAAATAATACCTATCAATATCCACCTCAATGTAATAATCACAAACATTAAAGATTAGGCAAAGGGCATAAACAACTTTTTTTTTGTTTGTTTTTTTGGGCCACACCTGTTTGATGCTCAGGGGTTACTCCTGGCTAAGTGCTCAGAAACTGCCCCTGGCTTGGGGGGAACATGTGGGATGCTGGGGGATCGAACCCCGGTCCTTCCTTGGCTAGCGTTTGCAAGGCAGACACCTTACCTCTAGCACCACCTCTCCAGTCCCATAAGCAACTTTTTAAATTAAGGGGGAGAGGCAGGGCCGAAGAGATAGCATAGTGGTAGAGTGTTAGCCTTGCATGTAGCCGATTTAGAACAGACGGCGGTTCGAATCCCGGCATCCCATATGGTCCCCCATGCCTGCCAGAAATGATTTCTAAGCACAGAGCCAGGAGTAACCCCTGAGCGCCACCAGGTGTGACCCAAAAACAAACAACAACAAAAAGGTGGGGTAGGCAAAGTATGGAAAACAGAGATTTAAAATTTAAAATAAAATAATCACAAGTGCCAATAAACAGAAATGCTAGAAATACAGAGGGGAGGGCCCTAGGAACAAACTTCCTGGGGTTTTAAAAACAATATTTTTCTAATTTACAAAAAAAGCTAACAGAAACCATCTACAAAGAGAAACAATTAGGCAAAGTGTAACAGCAAGACCAATACCCTGCATACACTAAAGCCCTATCAAACATCTTTTCACAATGCTGCAAACACTCCACATCAAACCAGCTGTGAATTTCATATAAAATAAATGGCAGAAATCTCATGCATGGGACCGGAGTGGAGGTGCAGTGGTAGGGGTTTGCTTTGCAAATGGCTGACCCAGGACAAGACACGGTTAGATCCCCCAAGCCAGGAGCGATTTCTGAGCTTATAGTCAGGAGTAACCTGAGCGTCACCGGGTGTGACCCCCCCCCAAATATCTCATGTATCATTATACATATACTTGTTATATAAATAAAACTCTTGATTTAAGTAAACTTATTTTATTCTTTTACATTTTATTTTATATTTATTTATATCTATTTATAATATATAATATCATAAAATATTTATATTTTATTTTGGCATGACGCCACAACCTGCAGAACTAACGGCACTTGGGTCATAAGTATGCTGAGGAACAAGCCAGGTTTGGCCTCCTGTTAGGCAAGTCCTTTGCCCCGGGCAATCACATCAGACCAGAAATTTTTTTCTTAACATTTTTGTCAGGCACTTTGAGAGTGAAAACACATAAAACCAATTCTGGAAGGAAAGGTAGATTTTTTTTTTTAAGTTTAGCTAAGCTTTAGTTAATCTTTAATTACTATAGTAAATATATGACATTAGACTAAGACTGTGACAAAGTAAATATTTGCTTGGCTTAATTATTATATTATTTATCCCCTTGTAAGTATAAAATGTGAATTCTAAAATCATTAATGCCTAAATAATGTCCAGATTAAAATGTGCTATTAGGGCCCGGAGAGATAGCACAGCGGCGTTTGCCTTGCAAGCAGCCGATCCAGGACCAAAGGTGGTTGGTTCGAATCCCAGTGTCCCATATGGTCCCCCGTGTCTACCAGGAGCTATTTCTGAGCAGACAGCCAGGAGTAACCCCTGAGCATCACTGGGTGTGGCCCAAAAACCAAAAAAAAAAAAAAGTGCTATTAAATTGTGGACTTAAGGTAGGTACAAGTGAATTTTGGTGTCACCAGCCTGTTATTAAATCATGAAGAGAAAATAACAAAAAAAATACAATAACCACATGGGGCCAGAGCGATAGCGCAACGGTAAGGCGTTTGCCTTGCATGTATGCGGCTGATCCAGGACGGACCTCGGCTAGATCACGGGTGTCCCATAAGGTCCCCAAATCCAGGATCAATTTCTGAGTGCATAGCCAGGAGTAACCCCTGCCCGGCCCCCCCAAAAAAACCTACAAAAATACAATAAACACAAACAAAAACTATCTGAAAGATATCCATTAAAACCTCAGGTTTTCGGGGCCGGGTAGGTGGCGCTGGAGGTAAGGTGTCTGCCTTGCAAGCGCTAGCCAAGGAAGGACCGCGGTTCGATCCCCCGGCGTCCCATATGGTCCCCCCAAGCCAGGGGCGATTTCTGAGCACATAGCCAGGAGTAACCCCTGAGCGTCAAACGGGTGTGGCCCAAAAACCAAAAAAAAAAAAAAAAAAACCCTCAGGTTTTCACAAAGATACATAACAATTAGAACTAGAGTTTGTGGGGCCGGGAGAGATAGCACAGCTGCGTTTGCCTTGCAAGCAGCCAATCCAGGACCAAAGGTGGTTGGTTCGAATCCCAGTGTTCCATATGGTCCCCGTGCCTGCCAGGATCTATTTCTGAGCAGATAGCCAGGAGTAAACCCTGAGCACCGCTGCGTGTGACCCAAAAACAAAAACAAAAAACAACAACAAAACAAACAAACAAACAAAACTAGAGTTTGTAGTTGGAATTTAAGGGTAACCATTACTTCCTTTTTTTTTTTTCCTTCGGGTCATACCCAGCGGGCACTCAGGGGTTTCTCCTGGCTCTATGCTCAGATATCGCTCGTGGCAGGCTTTTGGGGGACCACATGGAATGTCGATATTCGATCCTTCTGTATGCAAGGCAAACACCTTACCTCCATGCTATCTCTCTGGCCCTAATCATTACTTCTTAAGTATGACAGGAATGGCAGAGAAGCAAATGCATTGTTTTCTTTTCCTTCCTTTTTTTTTTTTTTTTTTTTTTCCTTTCATGGGGAAGGTTTAAGCCACACTTGGTGCTGCTCACAGTTTATTCCTGGCTCTGAGCTCAGGAATCACTCCTGGCTAAACACAAAAGACCATCTGGGATGCCAGAGAGTGAACCCAAGTTGGCAGCTTGAATAGTAAGAGCCCTCTCTGCTAGACTATGATGGCTCCAGCCCATGGAACTTGTTCTTTTACATCCTAATATTTCTTTTAAGAAAAAAAGGGAAACTGCGTAACATTCAACTTGGTTCTGATTTGAAATTAGAAATGTACAATTAACACCATCAAAATTTTGTGCTATTCTCATCTCAACAAAAAAATACATCATCACATGTAAGGGGACGTGGGGCCTTGGTGACTCTGATCACAACAAGCCTTGTGGTCCCCATCCCAGCCAAGTCTGGTTAAGAGAACACCTCCCTCCGAGAGTTCCCATACAAAAGTTCTGTTGTGTCTTGGGATGAAACCCGCTCATTCATGTGTGAACTAGGGCCTCCCCTCTCCTTATCCTCTAAACTGGCTATAGCAAAATCAGATTCTGTATTCTCCTTATTCCAGCACTCATGATTACAAATAAATTCACCCTTCACATCTCTTATCATCTTTACAAAATAAATGCATATTAACACAAATCTTGCTATCAAAAGCATAGTCCTTGTGGAACCAAAGCAATAATACACTGGGGAAGACACTTGACTTGCATATGGCCAACCCAGGTTTGATCCCCACACCCCATATGATTCCCCCAATCGCCATTGGGAGTGAAATGGACACCTGAGTACAGAGTCATGAGTAACCCGAGAAGTGCTGAATGTGGCCCAAAAATAACGGGAGTGGGCCTCATACACATAGTCCTTGGAATTGCTGCTAACCCTACACAACCAGTTTCTGTTCTGAAGCACAAAGTAAATAAAGGAGATGTGGATAGGGAGAGGGAGAGGTTGAATGGGGGTGGGGGATGGGTCCACACCCAGCAGCGCTCAGGGATTACTCCTGGCTCTATGCTCAGAAATCGCTCCTGGCAGGCTCGGGGACCATATGGGATGCCGGGATTTGATCCACCTTTTTCTGCATGCAAGGCAAATGTCCTACCTCCATGCTATCTCTCTGGCCCTAAGGGGTTGAATATTTAAGTGGAAGTTTCCTCTGTGCATTCTGGGGATCCTGCTGACTTTAGTGATCTGTCCGACTGAGGAGTACCCACCATAAGCTGAAAAGTAGTGACCATATCTTGTTTTATCAGCATATTTCCAGGTTGGAGGACAAAATATTTACTCTGTATTAACAGTAAACTTTCTAACAGAGTGCAGGCTGACAGCACAGCAGGTAAAGCACTTGCCTTACACACCACGGACCCAGGTTCAATCCCCAGCCTCCCATATGGCAGTCCTCCAGGCACTGGCAGAGCCAACTGTAACCCCTGAGCACCGCTGGATGTTACACCAAGGAGGAAGAGCCTTCCCGTTATCTAACACCAATGATAAAACTTAATGTTGTCTATAAAGCAAAGAATATACCAATTTCTATATCTAGTAATATGAATCCTGTTACAATAATTTAAGAATAAGATGACTCTAGTAATACAACCTGTAATAAAAACACACAGGCAAGTGATGACGTGTATTTCACAGGTACACCAGTCTCAAACACATTTTTCAACCACGCTTTTTTTTTTGGGGGGGGGGGGTCACACCCGGCAGCGCTCAAGAATTACTCCTGGTTCTATGCTCAGAAATCACTCCTGACAGGCACAGGGACCATATGGGATGCCGGGATTAGAACCACGACCCTCTGCATAAAAGACAAACGTGGGCCCGGAGAGATAGCATAGCGGCGTTTGTTTGCCTTGCAAGCAGCCGATCCAGGACCAAAGGTGGTTGGTTCGAATCCCGGTGTCCATATGGTCCCTCCCTTCCCCCCCCCCCCCCCCCCCGTGCCTGCCAGGAGCTATTTCTGAGCAGACAGCCAGGAGTAACCCCTGAGCACCGCCGGGTGTGACCCAAAAACCAAAAAAAAAAAAAAAAAAAAAGACAAACGTTTGCCCTGCCTCCATGCTATCTCTCCAGCCCCTCAACCATACTTTAAAGAAAAATAACAAATGGTTCTTTCACCTGCCTTTACTCAATACAAAGAGTAATCTAAAGACATAAACCCTACCACCACCACCACTCCATTACCACCACCCACCTTACCACAAAATTAAGTATCAGAACTGAAATATAGGGGGGAAAAAAGACATAAAACCCAAGCCTCAGGAAGATACCAAATTCAAAAGTAGGAAATAAGGGGCCAGAGATCCTAGCATCCCATATGGTCCCCCGAGCCTACCAGGAGCGATTTCTGAGCTTAGAGCCAGGAGTAACCCTGAGTGCTGCAGGGTGTGAAACCTCCCCCACCCCCCAAACAAAAGTAGGAAATGAAACTACTCAGTTCTATGGCTGGGTGCTGATAAAACCCAGATCAGGTAACTACAACCACCTAGTGCAGGTCTGAAGTGAGAGGCCTAGAGCTCAAGTCCAGTTACAGCCCGGCTGCCCATGCATCATCGGGTACTTCCCTGGGTACCTGGATGGCCAAACCACCTGGAATGAGAAGCATGGCGTCCCAGGCCAAAACACAGATCCCAATCCCAAGGAAGGAAATCCCACCTACCCCCAAAATTAATCTAGCTCTATAACTTACCAACATTATGCCTCTTTTTTTCCCACTTTAAAAAAGGCGGTGCAAGCAGTAAGGCGTAGACCATGCTAGCCTAGGACAAACTGTGGTTCAATCCCCCAGCGTCCCATACAGTTTCCCAAGCCAGGACTGATTTTTGAGCACATAGCCAGGAGTAAACCCTGAATGTCATCAATGTGGCCCCAAACCCAAAAACCATAAATTTAAAAAAAAAAAAAAAGCCAGAAGGCCAGAACAATAGCACAGCAGTAAGGTGTTTCTTTGCCTTGCACCTGGCCAACACATAATGGACCCCAGTTTGAATCTCAGCGTCCCGTGTGGTCCCCTAAGCCTGCTAGGAGGGAATTCTGAGTGCAGAGCCAGGAGTAATTCCTGAGCGCCGCCAGGTGACCCCCCCTCCCAAAAAATGGACAAGAAAACTCTATTATAATAATTCAACAAAACTAGCTATATAGAAATTATTGGTATTTTAGGCACCAAATGCCTGTGAAATTAAGAAAACTATAGAAGTAGAAGAGAGAGGGTTACTAAAGCCAAATGACATCTCCCACCCACTTTCACAACTCACTCCAACACTTCCAGACCTCTCTGCGCCCCCTCCTCCCCGCTAATCCTTTCTTTTTTTGTTGTTTTTGTTTTTAGGCCACACCCGTTTGACACTCAGGGATTACTCCTGGCTTTGCGATCAGAAATAGCTCCTGGCTTGGGGGGACCATATCAGACACCGGGGTATTGAACCGCGGTCCATCCTACGCTAGCGCTTGGAAGGCAGACACCTTACCTCTAGCGCCACCTCTCCAGCCCCTCGCTAATCCTTTCTATACTGTGTCTCCCCTAGTTATCTTCACTTTTCTTGCAATTTTCTGCTTAAGGGTGGCACCAAAGGACAGTTTCAGCCTAATAATTCCAGTTAAGAACTCAGAAACTGCTGGCCTTTTCCCAGTGGTGGAGGAGAGGAGAGGAGAGGAGAGGAGAGCAGAGCCTTCTTCTACAAGTTCCTTCAACGACATAGAGAAACTCTGCTAAGTGTTGTTTCTTTATCTAGGAAAGCCAAGCCAGTGACTGCTGCTTTCCAAACAGTATCAATAGAAACATAAAACAAATTACTACTCACAGAAACCAAACACAAACTCTACCTGCTGACATAAAGGAAGATAAACTCACAGCTACAACATGAATCTAAATCTGATTTTAAAAAAATCCAATCTACTCCACAGGAACTTCTTTCCTTTCCAAACAAAGTTAGCATGATTTTCTGCCAGAAAAATAATAGTCAAAAACGTTAGTTTATAGTTTCTATATTTTGTTACTTCAAAGCTAGTAACAAAAGGAAATGATATGATTTTATTATGGCATAATAAAATATATAAAATTAAGCATAATTATCTATAAATTAAATAGAAGTCTATGGTTTATTAATAGAATTTCTATTTAAAGTCATGCTCAATTTTTCAGGATTCAAAGAATAAAAAATATCTTCAGAGGACCAGAATGATAGTACAGGGGGGAGAGCATTTGCCTTGCAAACTGGAATAACCCCTGAGCACTGCCAAGTGTTGCCCAAAAATATAAACAAAAAAAAAAAAAAGTCTTCATTCTCCAGCATATTCAGTGACCAAATGCTTCAATAAATCTAACAAACAGTAGAGTTGACATAAACCTTTATTCTCTTTAATTATAAACGAGTTTGCCAGCAAACCTAGTATCATCAAGTCACTATCATTACAAAAGAAACTATTTCTCATTTAAGAAAAATAAATCCCCTGGCATGAGCAAAAAACCCTCCTCCCTCTCCTTTCCAATAATGGAATTATGTTGAAATGCACGAGCTTATGAAATCATTTACCAACTGGTTATATGAGTACCAAGTGTCAGATCTGAAAGAGGAGGGTGTGATATGTATTTCACTAGGGAATGAAAATAAAAGTGCTGAGTTAAGTAATGATCAACTCCTACTTGGAAAGAGCTGAAGATGAAGAACACAGTGAGGCAGAGAAAAAGGTATCACCAGATTTGTAAACCAAGGACAAACTGAGTTTATTTGCAAATAATTACTTAAAACAGATCCTATATCAAGCTCCAGGCAGATTCCTTCTTTCCCCACTTACCAAATATCACCTTTATCACTGGTCAACTGGTCTGATCACAACGATGCTCTTCAGAACAACCATGTCGTGTTAGAACGCACAGAATTGTTCTGCTGGTTCCCTGGTTCCACAAAAACAGAGCAATAGGATGTACAGCAATATGTTCTATTATCGAGGGAAGTCTCGGGCTAAGAAAAGATTAAATAACCCACAGTAATCTCCCCGCCTTTTCAATGCCTCGTCAGGGCGTCCGTCCTCCTGCGAACTCTCAAGATACATTCATCTACCAGGTCCTCAGGGGGCTCCAGAGCCAGAGAGGCACTTGCCCTGCACAAGGCCAATTTAGTTCTATCCCTGGCACCACATAGTCCTCCAGGCTTTGCCAGGTGCAGTGGTGCGTGGCAGGGAGAAACTCTGGCACTGCAGGATCCTGGCAGCGCCACTTCCTCGGGCCTTAGCACTGAACCACCAGCCCAATGAGCCAAGACTCCCTGGGAGAGAAGCCTGGGCATCCTGAGCACCAGTGGAAGACCAAAAAGATAAAGGTTCTTAGAAAAGATGGGGAGAGAGGAGCTGGGATTGCACAGCCCTTTATGCACAGGGCTGGACCTTTACTCCGGGTTGAGTTCAGGGATCGATCGCTCCAGTGGTTCTTTCAGGAAACTCCATGTACTACGAGGGATCAAACAGGGCTGGCAGCATGTAACGATCTCTGCACTCATTGTTCTCTCTGCAGCTCTTAGTGTTATATGGAAGCCGAGATAAAACCTAAGTCCCCCCACACACACACACTTCCACTTCCCTCTGCCCTCCTCCTTCATCCTTTTTTCCTTTTTCCTTTCCTCCTCCCTCCTTATACTTTCCTTCTTCCTAGGAAAAAAAAAATCAACAAATATTTATCAAAACCATTTTATCTGCCAGTTACTATTCTTCACAATGGGAAAAATCAGTAATTAATAATATGTGTGTGCGTGTGTGTGCGTGCGTGCGTGTGTGTGTGTGTGTGTGTGTGTGTGTGTGTGTGTGTAAAAACATTAGGGAGCAAAACAGAGTAGGTCTAAGAATTTCCTGGTGGGTCTTACTAAATTATAGACATGAGGTCACACACTTTAATCTGGGAAACAGTAACTAGGCAGAGCAGAGAATTTAATAATCGTCACAAAAAAATCAGTTACATAGAACAAGTCGGTGAAGGATCTAAAACAGACAGGACAAGAGAGGACAGTGACACTGCATCAGGAACACATATAACTTTTTACTCCTGGCTGTACGCTCAGAAATCGCTCCTGGCAGGCTCGGGAGACCATATGGAATGCTGGGATTCGAACCACCATCCTTCTGCTTGCAAGGCAAACGTCCTACCTCCATGCTCTCTCTCTGACCCCAGGAACAAATATACCTAACTCTCAACAACACAGCAATGTTAAGGCAGAGGGAGTTTTGAGGATGGAAAAATTAGCTGCCCCAAAGCATAAACTGCCGTGTAAAAATCTATTCCTGGGCCTGAGCAACAGGGGCCAGGGAGCTCACCTAACACGTGGCCAAGCAATATCTCCTGAGCAGGAAGGAGTGCACCTCCACAATAATTAATCTATTCCTCAATTATTGTTGTGCTGAGTTATACAACCGTTGAGTTCACTAAAAACCACTGATCTGTATGTTATTCGATGGATAATACTTCTTTTTTTTTTTTTTTTTTTTTTATAAATTTTTTTTTTTAGAAATTTTTTTTTTTTTTTTTTTGGTTTTTGGGTCACACCCGGCATTGCTCAGGGGTTACTCCTGGCTGTCTGCTCAGAAATAGCTCCTGGCAGGCACGGGGGACCATATGGGACACCAGGATTCGAACCAATCACCTTTGGTCCTGGATTGGCCGTTTGCAAGGCAAACACCGCTGTGCTATCTCTCCGGGCCCAGATAATACTTCTTACAGAAATGAAATCTCAAAGCTTTTAAAATCTACTTCAAGTTTGTATTGTCAGGGGAACAAAAGAATGTAAAGAAAAATGTTTTGTTTCAGTGTTAGGACAATGAGAAACAACAGATACAGGATGTTGTGTGACGACTATTTGTAAGAATCAATGACATTTCTCCCCAAAATAATAAAGATAATGGACCAGAATGGGGGGAGAATGCTTGTCTTGCACCATGCTGGCCCAGGTTTGATCCCCGGCATCCCAGAGGGTCCCGAGACTGCCCGGAGTAATTCCTGAGCCCAGAGCCAAGAGTAACCTCCAGCTATGGCCCAAAAACCAAAAACAAACAAACAAACAAAAAAAAAAAAAAAACAGAATTTAAAGAAAATTCTAAAATTAACTTTCCCCGTGTTAACTACTTAAAGTTTGTAGTTTTCTAACATGCTTCATCCCTCAAACTGCCAAAGAGATGGGTATAATGTAGCAGCTAAAGCACTTGTCTTGCACATGACCAATCCAGATTTGATCCCTGGTACCACAAATGGTCCCACCAGGAGGATATCTGAACAGAGAATCAGAAATAAGCTCAAAGGATCACCAGATGTGCCCAAAAGAAATGTGTATATGTATGTATGTATGTATATATATATAAAGATATATAGATATGTGTGTATATATACACACAATTTTTCCTTTAATAAACTCAATCTTTGACAAATAGCTACAAATAACTCTAATGCTTTAGATACTCCACAAGAAGAAAGAGTAGTAAACGAATACCTCCGTGATACTGGTTATTATTACCTACAGCCACAAAAAAAATCATAAAACAGCAAAAACTAATTCAGGAAAAACACAGCACAAATCCTAAGAGTTTTGATGCCTCACACAAATGTTATAATTCAAATCTAAGCAACAGGCCAAATAATTCATAAACTATATTTTCTGCCTAAGACAGGAAAGATAAATTGAATGGTTTTTACCACTGATGTTTTAGTTCCCAGGCTGAAATGTAAAAACTGAGATTTCTCCACTTTGAAAACAATAGCTCTATTAAAAATAAAGGTCATGTTCTTCCAAACAAAAAGAGGAGACTGAACTGACCATTTTTTAAATATCAATTTTGCCCTGCCCTGCCCTTTGATAACCAAGATTCACATACACCTGGATGTAGTGTACCAGAAATCACACAAGTGTTGTGTACAAGGGATCCCAAATGACAGTGCCACCAGGATGATAATAATAGATGACACTTGAGGGGCCGGAGAGATAGCACAGCAACAGGGCGTTTGTTTGCCTTGCAAGCAGCCGATCCAGGACAGACAGTGGTTTGGCATCCGTATGATCCCCTGAGCCTGCCAGGAATGATTTCTGAGCGCAGAGCCAAGCGTTAGCTCCTGAGTGCTGCAAAACAAACCCCCCCCCCCAAAGAAGACACTTTTGAAGCGAGAGCTGGAACATGTGTCCTTGGGCCTGCAAGGAAGGCGGTCTCGAAGAAACTACTCTTGTACCCCGAAACGTGTTGATGAAAACAGCGGTTAGAGGAGTCAGAAAACAGGAGAGTTCAGTCACTTCCAGAGTAGAATTGTCTTTAGACAGAAATTAAGGCTTGGTGCCTTTTGTTTTTTTTGTTTTTTAAAGGCAAGAGATTTAAGAAATAGTTTATTTGATTTTGGTTCAGGGGCCATGTTTGAGGATACTCCAGGGTCCAGCTAGGGATCCAACTTGGAGCTCCAGAGTGTAAAACTTATACTCCAACGCTTTGAGAGCTATCTACCCAGTCAAGATGACTTTAAAGGCAGCTTACTGAGAGTCATACAATCTAAATTAAAATTTAAAAGAGATGGAGAGATAGTATCAGGATAAAACAAGCACTTTACCCCAGTACTATCTCTCCAGGTTCAATCACTAGCACATCTCCTGAGCCCACAAAGAGTGGTCCTTGAAGCAAGAACCAGAAGTAAGCCCTGAGCACCACTGGGTGTGGTCCAAAAACAAAACAACTCCCCAATAAATAAAATAAAATAAAATAAAATAAAATAAAATAGATGGGAGAGAGTGGGATAATAAGAAAAGCTATGATTTATTTAGCATTTATCTGTCCAAGGTTCTGATCTGAAAATTTTCCATTTTACCTACACAGTATACAAAACTAATTTAGGGAACACACAGAAAATGATACCCAGATCACACAGTAAATTTCACAATCCCACTGGCTATGGATTCTGCGTTCTTAACTATGTTCTACAGCTTTTCTTTTACTTGAAACAAAGAAGACTGCAGAGAATGAAAGCGGCCTGAAAAAGATGATACTATGAATAAGATGTTCTTTCTTTTGCTCTTGGGCCAAACCCAGAAGTGCTCAGAGCTTAATCCTGGTTCTACGCTCAGAGATCACTCCTGGTGGACTCAGAGGAACATATGGGGAGCCAAGGATTGAACCCAGTTCAACCACATGTAAGGCAGATGCCCTACCAGCTGTACTATGGTTCAGTAGTATGGGGATGAGGAAGATGTTCTGGTTGACTTTATACCTTTCTCAGATGTGGCCAAAGCATTATATGCAAGCAGTTCATATAAAAGAAACCTGATCAGTTATGAGACTCTAAATGTCTGACTTGCACGCACTAGCCTGGGACGGACGCAATTCGATTCCCCGGCATCCCATACGGTCCCCAAGCCAGGAGAGATTTCTGAGCACATAGCCAGGAGTAATCCCAGAGCGTCACCGGGTATGGCCCCAATAAAACAAAAGGAAAAAACAAAAACAAACAAACAAAAAAAAAACATCACAAGTCCGGGATGTCAGTTCTCTTTGGTACTAACAGCTGAGAAATTTTTTTCTCTGCATCTTCATAAAGACAATCAGTCATGGCAAACAGCAGCTTGGGAACACCTGAATAAATAATTCAAGGACATGCAAACACAGCAAGCTCTACAAGACTCAACACACATCCATACAAGTCACAGTCTTCAAGAAAAGCAAATCCACCAGAACAAGAAGTGCAAAGCCTTCCTAGTGATTGAAACAGATCCAGAAGCTTGACAGAGAAGAGTCTGCCCACATCATCAGCAGAAAAGGAAAAGCAAAGACTTTGGGTAGATGTAGCTATAAGAAATTCTATTCAGTAGCGAGTATAGTACTGGACAACATGGAA
This sequence comes from Suncus etruscus, assembly GCF_024139225.1. Taxonomy (NCBI): domain Eukaryota; kingdom Metazoa; phylum Chordata; class Mammalia; order Eulipotyphla; family Soricidae; genus Suncus; species Suncus etruscus. The sequence goes on from NC_064853.1 coordinate 4,476,055, forward strand.
AGTAAATAAGCTATAGTGGGAAGTAATTCAGATTTAAATATCTGTCCTTAGTTAGTCCTTGATTAGCCGTGGCTATCATTACTATTAAGGAATGGATAAATTCTTCCTTGTTTCCGCAATAGCGAACCTATGGCACGCATGCCAGCAGTGGCACGCAAAGGCCTTGCAGCTGGCACGTGGGAAAGTCCGCATTAATAAATTTATAAAAATTTATAAAGTTTGTAGATACTATAATCTTGTAACTAAGGTTTAATTGACACGCTTGGCACTTTGAGGAAATTCTTTGGTTTTGTGCGGCAGTTTGGGCACTCGGACTCAAAAAGATTAGCCATCACTGGTCTAGATCATCAGATTCACAAGAAATTAATGCAAATGAGGTCTTATGAAAACATGAGTTTCATTTCAAAAACTCAATCCATCCTTTTCCTTTACAAAATGACTTTTTTTCCGGGTGGGGCAGGCAAGTGGCTCGGCTTTAGTAAAAGCACATGTTTCGCATTCTGGGAGCACTTGGGTTCAATTCCTGATACCACAAAAACAAACATACAAATATCTCTGCAAAAGAAGCACCATAGAATGACTGAGGAAAATAACATGAACCTGCTGAGTTGGGGAGTCATAGTTAGGTGCTCAGTGTGTCTGGGAGACCAGTCAGCCTCAGGGACTGAATCCAGTCCTCTTACATGCAAAGTGTGTACTGAGGCCCTTTGAGCAAACTCTCCACCCTCACCTAATACATTTAAGTGAGTGTAAAAAAAAAAAAATTAAAATATAGATCAGAGAGGGGGCCGGAGAGATAGCAGGAATGTAATGTGTTTGCCTTGCATGCAGAAGGTCGGTGGTTCAAATCCCGGCATCCCATATGGTCCCCCGAGCCTGCCAGGTGCGATTTCTGAGCATAGAGCCAGGAGTAACCCCTGAGTGCTGCCGGGTGTGACCCAAAAACCAAAAACAAAACAACAACAACAAAAAAGCCTTTAGATCAGAGAGGCAGGCTCTCTCTCCTCTCTTCCCTCTCATATTAAAAAAAAAAAAAGAAGAAGAAAAAATATAGATCAAAATTATTTGGGGAAGTTATGTGGACATATGGTTATTATTTGGGAAAGTTATGTGGACATACTTAGAATCAAATCCACGAGTGTCACACATGCAAAATACACACTTTATCAACTTTACCACCAAGCTACATACTATGGCTACTCTGTTCCCATTTGTAAAATAGGGGTAATAGCTAGGAGCACTCAGTAGTATATTGTGCCACATCTCACCAGGCCATATTTCTATCTCTAGTTCAAAATCAATTGTAGAGGGCTAAAAAGTAGTAGAGCAGATATGGCTCTGCCTTCCTTTCATACAGCTGACCTAATAATGATCAAACACCCCTCCTGAATGTCACTCCTAAGAGGCCGCATAAAAAGGCCCTTGCCAGCTGCTTTGGTGTAAGTGCTCTGGCTGCAGAGAGCAAAGTTTCTCAACCTCTTCCTGACCATGGCCCACTTCTGACTTTGCTCCCTTCTTGTGGGCAAATTCTTTTACCCTCGTAGGGGTCTTCAAACTATGGCCCGCGGGCCACATATTGTATTTGTTCCTGTTTTGTTTCTTCACTTCAAAATAAGATATATGCAGTGTGCATAGGAATTTGTTCATAGTTTTTGTTTTCACTATAGTCCGGTCCTTCAACGGTCTGAGGGACAGTGAACTGGCTCCCTGTTTAAAAAGTTTGAGAAACACTGTGAGTCTAATCCAAGGCCATACTCTGCTATTTATACAATTTTCACCCGTGGCTCCCGTGAATGTCCATTTGGTCCCTGAGTGAGAATTATTTATATAAGAAGATAAAGAGTCCAACTGAGGGGCCGAAGAGATAGCATGGAGGTAAGGCATTTGCCTTTCATGCAGGAGGTCATCGGTTAGAATCCCGGCGTCCCATATGGTCCCCAGTGCCTGCCAGGAGCAATTTCTGAGCATGAAGCCAGGAGTAACCCCTGAGCACTGCTGGGTGTGACCCAAAAACCACAAAAAAAAAAAAAAAAAAAAAAAAGAGTCCAACTGAGCATTCTGAAAGCAAAGTAAAAGGAAGCAGTAAATTATTCTACTGGGCACATTACTAAAGGTTTTCTTGTCACTACTGCTGAGGTCAAAATCAGCAGTCTTGGGTATATGACTGTTTTTCACCAACTGTTTTTAAATTATTAGTAGATGATCTGGTGAATCCTCAGTAAATATGGCTGTGAACACAGCAGCATACCATCTGGAAGCATTAAGATCAAATAATTTTTCAAATGCACAGTCTAGTCACTCTATTTGGTTCCTTTGATGCTCAACAGTCACAATATAAACTGACCTTTTAAAAACCACAACCACCCAAAAAAATGATTTAGCATGTGGTAGACAAGACACAGGAAACAGATCTAGTTGCTTATCTTTAAAACTAAATGATTATGTCAAATCTTTGCTAACATAAACAATTTTCATTTTCTTAAAGATCATCCAAACTTCTTTCATCTTTTACAATGTCAGAGCTGCGCACATAAAAGTGCTCTGTTGACGAGCTACATGTTTAGCTCCTACCATTGCCATCCATTTTGTCCCTCAAACATGAACACAGATGTCATATTAATCATCATAAGATCCCACCCTCAAGAATAGGGATTGGATGCAATAACTCAAAGAGCAGGTATGGCATTTTCAAGTTCAGGTCCCAGATTTGATAGCTGGCACCACATGGTCCCAATCATCATGAGGAATAGCAAGAAGGGAACAGAGACAAACAAACACGCGCACGCTCACACACAGAGCCATTGCTAGAACTTCCTTTCATTTTGGGCCACCTACAGCAGTGCTCAGGGCTCACTCATGCTCTATGCTCAGGCATCTCTCCTGGGGAGATCAGGGGGTGAAGAAGTGCCAGGGCTGAAACAATCAAGCCACATACAAGACAAGCCCTCCAGCTGCTGTACTATCTCTGGTCTTTGCCTTTTCTTCCTAACCTACCATCCAGTTAATTCCACACCCTGCAACCTCTTCAGGGACCTCCTATTTCGCCTTCTTTCATTACCAAACTTTAAACTCACACACTAAACACCTCCCTACCCTCTACTATCCATGCTCTTGCTCCTAGAGTGTTCTCATTAGCAAAACTTTCCGTTGTTCCACACTGACAACTAACTCAATGACACTCTTCAATAGTATTTCAGTTCTCATTTTCTAACCCAAAACCTCAACCATGTGATCCATGTTACCTCTTTCCTAAAGTACTTTCTGCCTCTTACCTCCTTTTGCATTGCTTTGTCCTCCTCTTTATCCTCCCTGCTCTCCCTTTAGGTTTATTGGCGGGGGGGGGGGGGGGGGGGGGGGGGGGGAGGCGCACCCTGTTGTGCTGAGGGGTTACTCCTAGCTTTGTGCTCAGAAATCACTCCTGGCAGGGTCCAGGGACCATATGAAATTTGGGAATCAAACCCAGGTCTGTCCCAGGTCAGCTGCATACACTGTGCAATGGCTCCAGCCCTCCCTTTAGTTTTGTATGGTTTTACCTTTAAATCCAGGATAAACTTTTATTTCCCAACAACCACACGTATAAGCTTCTACACTAGCCAGTGAGTGTTCGCTGATCAGCATAAGCAAAGCTGGGTATCCTGTGAGACCCAAAAGACAGGGGTGTTGAGAGAAATTCAATTGAGGTCCCCTTACTGAGTTTGCCACCTCAGATGGCACCGGGGGGGGGGGGGGGGGGGCAAGGAAACAATTCAGACATAGAGAACAAAGCAGATATGGCCTTTGGTCTTGCATGCTGTTGACCTGGGTTTGATCCCCAGCACCATATGGTCCCCTGGGCATAGCCAAGAGAGAGCACTAAGGACAGAGTCAGGAGTAAGCATTGAGCACAAAGTTTACTGTTGTGTTTTCTTCTTTTCTTTTTTCTTTTTAAATATGGAACACTTCACGAATTTGCATGTCATCCTTGCGCAGGGGCCATGGTAATCTTCTCTGTATCATTCCAATGTTAGTGTATGTACTGCCGAAGCGAGCACATTATTGTGTTTTCTTAAAAGGAGGGGGCATCACTCGAAGTGTGAAATAACTCAGTGAAGTGACAGAGGTGGTAAGGCATGTGTAAGGCCTTGAGCTTATTCCTTAGTCACTGTTTCCTGAACTTCCCCAAAATCCAAAAACCCTCAGTTTTTAATTATGATTTTGAGACAGTTTGTTATTGAACACGGGGGAGAAAGGTGAAGGTCCTGTCTACACACTGAAAATAGAAGGAAGATAAAGGGACATAATGATCTAGGAAATGTCCATAGCTGACTGCTAGGGCAGGTCAATAACTTTTAGAAATTTAGTATAGGGCATGAATGTACATGGAATCTATTATGCTGAGTGAAATTAAGTCAGAGAGAGAGAGATAGATGCAGAATAGTCTCATTCATTTATGGGTTAAGAAAAATGAAAGACATTCTTTTTGTTATTTTTTTGTTTGTTATTTTTTTGTTTTTGGGTCACACCCAGCAGTACTCAGGGGTTACTCCTGGCAGGCTCGGTGGACCATATGGGATGCCGGGATTCAAACCACCGTCCTTCTGCATGCAAGGCAAATGCCTTACCTCCATGCTATCGTTCCTGTGAAAGACATTCTTGCAATAATTTTCAGAGACAAAAGAGAGGAGGGCTGGAATTTCCAGCTCACAACATGAAGCTCACCACAAAGAGTGATGAGTGCAGTTAGAGAAATAACTACATTGAGAACTATCCTAACCATGTGAATGAATAAGGGAAGTAGAAAGCCTGTCTAGAGTACAGGCGGGGACAGGGTAGGGAGGAGGGAGATTTGGGACATTGGTGATGGGAATGTTGC